>NC_085041.1:4848337-5106860 GCF_963692335.1 Osmerus eperlanus
ATGTTGTGGTGTGGTGAGGTATGTTGTGGTGAGGTGGTGTGGTGAGGTATGTTGTGGTGAGGTATGTTGTGGTGAGGTGAGGTATGTTGTGGTGTGGTATGTTATGGTGAGGTATGTTGTGGTGTGGTGAGGTATGTTTTGGTGAGGTATGTTGTGGTGAGGTATGTTGTGGTGAGGTGAGGTATGTTGTGGTGAGGTATGTTGTGGTGAGGTGAGGTATGTTGTGGTGAGGTATGTTGTGGTGAGGTGAGGTATGTTGTGGAGTGGTGAGGCATGTTGTGGTGAGGTGAGGTATGTTGTGGAGTGGTGAGGCATGTTGTGGTGAGGTGAGGCATGTTGTGGTGAGGGATAGTTATGTTGTGATACGGTGTGGTGGCCGGTACCTCGGACCACCTCTCCCCCTCCGGCGTGTGTCTGCAGGGCTCCCAGCAGCACCTTGGGCTGGTAGGCACAGTCGAGACAGGTCTGCACGGCCTGTTGCAGGACCTCGTTCACTGGGCCTGGCCCAAAGTGGTCGGGCAGACGCTGCATCTGCTTCCTGTCCAGGTGCGGCCCGCAGCTCCCGTGTTTGTTGACGTACACGCACACTGCGCACACACACCCAGAGGAACACACACACACACAAAGGAAAAACGTTTAAAAGTGTTTACCGTTTCAAGTCACGAAAGTGTGTGTGGTAGGGATGGGGGGTTAGTCAGTGGGGGGAGAGGAGGGGGCTTACCTGTAGAGACCACTGAGCTGAGGTGCACAGAGTTGTCATGGGGCACCTGGAGGCTGGTCAGCTGGGTAGGGACCTGGGCCATACGGGGCTTCCTCTGGACACACACACACACACACACACAGGAGCAGAAACACACACACAAATACCAGTCAGTGTTGGGACTAACACCCACCCACAGTACCCAGTTTCAGTCAGGGCCGTCATGGTGCGGGGGGGGCTCCAACCTTGCTTCCAGGCTTGGGGCCTCTCTTTTTGTGGGGCCGGGGGGCCAGCTGCAGGTCAGGGCCCCCGTCCTGGGGCCCCAGGCCATTCTGGGCCGCCGCCGCCGCCTCGGCCACCGCCTTCAGCAGGGCGATGGTCTCGCTCTTGGGCCTGCGCCCCCGCACGCCTTTCCTGACGGGCAGGGGGGGCAGGGGGTTGGGCAGCCGGTAGGGGGACTGCATGGAGCGCCTGCTGGGCTTGGAGGGCGACGCCGTGAGGATGTGCAGGTTCTTTGGAAGGGTGACTGGAAGCAAGGACAGGAGGGGTGTCGTTAGCGCGGAGGGGTAAGGTGGTGGGGTGGAGAGGGGGGTGGGAGGTCCATTCACTCATATCCTCATCTACCGAGGCCCTCCGAGGACCACCCCTGTGAGCGTGCGCTAATTGGGCCTGGCTGGAGCAATGCGTGGTGTGCAGGCGACAATGAGGAGGCCGCACAAGGACGGCCATGTTGGAGCCCCACAACAAAGACACCAGCCATGCCTTAAGCTGAGAGGGAACTCCCTTCCGAAACGAAGGGTTTTAAACATGGTCAAATTCAAATGAATTAAGGAACTTTTACGATGGGTTAGGGTTCGAAAGGGGTTATTTTACAGTAACAGTAAAACTTTTAAGAACTTTTGAGAGAAAAAAAAAAATCATCTCCAAACTGTGTCACCAAGCAAGGGAGGCACAAAATGGCGCCTTTCATAGAGGGTTTGTTCTGACACTCCTTCATAGAAAAATACCCTTCTTTGTGTGGGGATCCTCCTGCCCCAGTAACGAGGAGCAGATAGCCATCTCCCTGCCACACACGCACAGCCCCGAGCCTGGGGACAAAGGCTCAACACGGAGGGGGTCTTCAGAGGGATTAGGCCTGGCCACTCAGCTGCCATGACTTGTGGGGGGACAAACAGGAGGTGGACAAACAGACAGACAGAGACAGACAGACCAGAGGATCAAGAGGAGGGGGACAGATAGACAGGGGACCGGCGGACAGACTGAGACAGACGGGAGAGGGACTGACGGACAGAGACAGACAGGAGGGGACATCGGCGCCGGCCTCGACAGACTGGAGGATCCTGAGGACTGCAGAGGATGAGGGGGTCCAGAACTCCAGCGGTCTGGCCTGACAGAGAGCTGGGGCTCCCCCCCCCCCGGGGGCTGCCCTATGACACCAAGCCCCCCTGAAACACAACCCACTCCTGATGAAGAGCCCAGGAGAGAGCCAGACAGAGTCTGAGAGAGCACCCAGGAGACAGGGGGAGGGGGGGAGGAAGAGTGCTCAAGAGGGGGAGAAAGGGAGAAAAGGAGAGCGGAAGAAAGAGGGAGAAAGAAAGAGAGGGAGAGAGAGAGTCAGAGTGCCCAAGAGAGGGAGAAAGGGGGAGAGAGAGAGGGGGGGGGGGGGCTGAGGGTTTAATCCAATGAACATCTCCCAGTGCTTCCTCCACACCGCTCCTTATTACACTCCCGGGGTTTCAGAGCTGGGGAATAGAGCCTCAGGAAACCACATTAAAGAGACCACAGCCGTTTGTATCCATTTCCATTCAGTCCCCCGTCCCCCCCCCTCACACACGCCCCCTCGGCAAATTAGGGTGCATATGGGGTTTCATTTCCCAATGACCCAATGACCCCTGGGAGGAGGGGAAGGGGTGGGGGTCGCGGGCAGACTGAGGGCTCTGTCAATACTTCTTCACTACAGAGGGAGGGGGTGGGGGGGTGGGAGGGGAATAATAGGGAAACTACAACCAGCTAACAAGTCTGTACTTGTGGCTAATAAGCCAGCACCAGGTTTATGACCTCAAGTCTGCCTGCTTACTGTCAAGTACAAGGAGCAAGCTGATAGGCCCACGCTGCTGGTTACTCTGTTACAAGGGGGGGGGGGATATCTGAAAAGTCAGCCATGGAACGATGCCATCTGGCCAGAAGCAACACATGCAGAAGCCGGAGCATGGCACTGTAATACGGACTCAATGGTCTCAGGAAGCTGTGTGAATGCCTACCTGTCTGGTCCACCCTTCCTGCTTACCTGTCTATCTACCTGTCTGGTCCACCCTCCTCCCTGTCTACCTGTGTCTGTCTACCTGTGTCTGTCTACCTGTGTCTGTCTACCTGTGTCTGTCTACCTGTGTCTGTCTACCTGTGTCTGTCTACCTGTGTCTGTCTACCTGTGTCTGTCTACCTGTGTCTGTCTACCTGTGTCTGTCTACCTGTGTCTGTCTACCTGTGTCTGTCTCTCTCTCTCTCTCTCTCTCTCTGTCTCTCTCTCTGTCTCTCTCCCTCTGTCTCTCTCTCTGTCTGTCGCTCTCTCTGTCGCTCTCTCTGCCGCTCTCTCTGCCGCTCTCTCTGCCGCTCTCTCTGTCGCTCTCTCTGTCGCTCTGTCTGTCTGGTCCACATTCCTGCTTACCTGTCTGTCTACCTGTCTGGTCCACCCTCCTCCGTGTCTGGTCCACCCTCCTCCCTCCCTGTCTACCTGTCTGGTCCACCCTCCTCCGTGTCTGGTCCACCCTCCTCCCTCCCTGTCTACCTGTCTGGTCCACCCTCCCTGGCACCCCGTACCCCACAGCTCCCCTGATCCTGAACTCCTCCTCCCACACACATCTGCCGGCTGCTTCTTGGGCCACTAACAGCCAGAACCAACAGTCGTAATAGAGACTACCACTGCCAGTCAGTCCAGCAAACTCTTATGACACCAACCGGGTCTGTTTCATTCATTAGATAAGAGAGCCACAAACACAGACATAGATTCCTGACTTTATAGTTAGATGTACACCAATGTCTGAGAAAACTACAAACTCAACAGTAAAAATGTTTTGGGGGGCAACACGCAATATTACCAAAGCGAGTGAGAGGAAGGACTGAGCCTTTCAGACAATAGCAGAGGATGTTAAACCCCTTTCCTAATGCGAGGCTGTGTAGACGTGTTTGTGTTCCCCGCCACACGAGGAGAACTGAGAGCCAAAAACAGAAACAGAACAAAAGCGGAGGAACTCACCGTGCCGGGAAGGAAGAGGGTAGGGGGGGGGGAACACACCAAAAAAGGGGTTAAATTCTCCTAGATGCCCACGTAAAACCTGTCCTGAGTCCTCAAAAAAGAAAAAGAAAAAATCCCTGACAGAAAATCTGCTTCCTCGCAAGGATCTTCCTTCGACTAGAAACCTTCACCCGCGTACGCGAGCTGAGAAATTCTTCCTTCTCCCCGAGTCGGAGACGAAGCCCATAACAAAAGCTCACGCTGACAGAGGGGGCCGGCGCGGGCTGAGCCCCATTAGAGGGAGGTGGAGTGGAGAGGAGGGGCACACACCCACCAAACAGGGACTGCTCGTCTCACCAAGCCCCTCCCAGGCTTTGGAGGGTTACGTTGGGAAGAGAGGGCGGGGCAGGGGGGGGCTCCTACATGGAGCAGGTTAGACCAGCCGAGGAGAACCTATAGATGAGCTGCAGGAGGATTGCCCCCTCTATTCAGGAGCATTCTACCACAGACAACCCTACTAAGGACGCCGTATGGTAACCTAAGCTTCCCTTGGGGCCTGACTCGCACACACGGCAATAAACCGGGGACCCGCTCGCTCGGAAATATCAACAAGCCCTAAGCTATATATTTCAACGGAGAGTTATGGTGTTTTTTCTCTTTCGTAGCATCCACCCTCATCCCCAGCTCCCTCCCCAGGCTCCTATAGTAGCCTGGGCTGGGAGTTCCGCTCGTGTAAACACGAATTTTTCCCATGTAAACAGGTGGTGCGTCGTGGTCATCAATCTGCCTCCCCCTCTCTGTGTCACCTCCCCCTGCTAGGGGCTTACACTGGGGGGGGGAGATGCGGCAGAGGGGCTCCCCTCCACGGCACAGCGCTCGACGTGGGAGTCCTGCTCGGGGTCAGGAGGAGGTCAGCCACAACCAGCATGAATAATCAGTGTCCTCCCAGATGTAGACACGCCGCAATAGCACTCCGCCTCGAAAAACAGGCCTTAGGCTGCACACTGCCAGCGTCAATAACGACATTTATTAAAAATCCTGCACATCGTAAATTATTTCAGTTTTCAAAACATGTAAACGTGTGACGTGTTTCCGAAATGTTCATGGTCTGAACAATGTGATCAAATGTGCACCGGTCAAGCTATATCCTAGCTAAGCTCCAACTGCAGTGAGGGTCACACACCACTTGCTTACAGGGGGCGTGTTAAATTCACAGCATAAGTCAAGCCGTAAAAACAAGCAGTTTGTTCCAGTTACGATCGCACTAGACATGATGATGACCACACTGGTGCTTCAGGAGAAGAACCAGCAGGACAGCTACCCTCTACCCCATCCATCTGTACCATTACCCTGTCAGGACTAGCACGTCAACAGGCCTCTCTCATCCACACAACTGAGAGGGCCTGAGGGATGGAAAGATTTCAGAGTTGAGAGTCAATTAATAGGCTATTTGGAAGAAGAAGAAATATATATATTTGACACTGTCATGTTGATGTTTAGTTCACCGATATCAGGAAATGCATAGAGTTTCTTTATGAATCTGGAGTCGAAGGAATCCGAATTCAATCTGACTGAAAGCTCTATGGATTACTGTTGCCTTCACAACAAAGACAGAGCGGGAAGAACTACACAGTGGTGTTCTATGTCTGTCCTATGACAACCCATTTTTTTGTATAATAACAATAATAGTAATACAATTGTATCATATTATGATAATCCATGTGAGTTAGTCTCAGAGTGAGATGGAATACATAGGTCAAAATATGATAATCGTGAATAGAATACATAGGTCAAAATGTAACAATCGTAAATGGAATACATCGGTCCCAAAAGGAGGAGATGGGAGTGGAGTCACACCCCTTTTTATGTTTGGAAAAACTATCACATATGGTGGGAGTTTCCTTCAACCACATTCAAAACTCTTCCATGTTAAATGTGGGCAGGATGATGTAAAAAGGGAAATAAACGTTTCACAACAAGGAGGCCGTAAAGATGGGATTACAGTCTGAGATCCCAACACAAATTGAACCGCCTCGAGCAGAGAAAAAAAAAAAAAAGAAAGAAAGAAAAAAGATTATAACGCAAGCTGAAATTAGAATAAATAACCATTCTATTTTTAGGCTTTCCAGCTTGTCTGTCTACAGCAAAATTATATCCAGAGGCGGTAATCTTATGAAATATTTTCCTTAATTAGAAAATTGAGGAAAAAAAGGTCTTAAATGCATTATACTTATTATATTATAATTATTTCATTGAAGGATATGAAAGAAGGAAGAAAGTAGAAATGTGTTGAATATTAATGAATGTGGATAAAAGGCTCAGTTTCCAAGTCTGGTAAAAAATGTGTATGAATCACATTACCATGTCACTAAAACATTTTGAGTAAAATGTAACTCAAACTGAGACCAAATTGCGTTTTTCTAATTTTCTTTTTTTTTACTTAAGTATTATTAAGGGAAATGCTTTTAAGATTTCAACAGTAAAAGTTTAACTGTCTCATTTCTGTAAAAAAAACAAAAAAACATCTGAAATAGCTCTCTGTTGCCCCCTGTTGGATAACACTCACCACTGTTGCCTGGAGGCTGCAGGGAGTGTTTGGTGATGGAGCACCAGCCCACAGGAAAGATGTCCCTTGAGTCATATTTGCACCAGTAATCAAACGCGCCCCTCCACCCGTCAAACATAACAAAGACCTCATCTCCCTTCAGCTCTCCTATGGTGGCAGGGCAGATGAGGTACGGGTTCTTCTTGTCTACAGCCTCCAGCTTCATTCCTGGCTTGAAGCTGTTCTGGGGAGGCCTTAGAGGTTCCTGAACAACACAAACAAATAATAAACAACAGTGCCCTCAACTCGGAATATCCTGTCCTGAGCGATCGGCAATAAAGTTTTACATACTTTTTTGAACGCGGTCGCCGGGGCCATCTCTGCTCCATTTAGGGTTCTCAGGAGGAACATGGGCCACGAGGAAGCGTTCATTCTGAATCCTAAACGATGACAGACAGCAATTGAGAAGAGACAAGCAGAAGTTATTTTCAAGGGAGCCATTTGTGAGTCTACCCTGCCTCTCTCTCACCCCAACGCCCCTCCACACCCACCCACATGCCCCTCCACCTCCACCCCCTTCCACCCCCACGCCCCTCCACCCCCACCCCCACGCCCCTCCACCCCCACGCCCACGCCCCTTCATCCCCAGCTCCCGGACCAGGCCGACCCACCCAGCGGGGGCTGCAGCATGTCTCCTTTCTTCTCACAGGTGCCGATGGGCTGGATGTCCGAGGAGTCCACCAGCCTCCAGAAGTCGTTGGTGTTGTCGCTGCCGTCCAGGCGGAGACGCAGGCGCACGCCCGTGATGCCCATCACCGTGGCGATGCACACCGAGGTGGAGTTCCGCGGGTCGTGAGCTTCCAGCTTCATGCCGACCTTGAAGTCGTTGGTGGGCGGGACCCTGGACTTTCAACGACAAGCACACGAAGAGCAGAGTGACTCCCTCCGCGTTGTACAACCGCGAGACTGACTACAGATGCGCTGTTCTGTAACGTCAGCCGGGGCTTTTATACAGCTCGACATGCAGTTTTGTAAAAGGTGGAAGCAACTTTGCGGGCAGTAACAGACGTCTGACAATATGATTCATCAGGACGTCTAGAAGACGAACACGTAATCACATAACACGTAACATACCTGTCTGAAAAAGCTTGGAGGGGCTGGAATGGATGACGTTTCCTTCAAGTACTCCTCCCAACTAAACGTCTCTAAGGAAATACAATATGGTGCGAGTGAGGACTTAGTAGACCTACATTTAACCCTCCTTTAATCTCATTTACAACATAGATACGGAATAAAATAAATCAAGTTACTGCAGTACCACATAAGGGAATAGTTTATACTGTCAGGTTTAAACCACTAGAGGGCTCTCTAAGTAAAGAAAAGCATCTACTGTTCATCCTCATTAGTCTCTGACAAAACAAGAACATTAGAAATCCATTTGGAACAGCAAGATTACACCCGGGACATGACCCTTTTAGATACATGCGGAACAAAGTGTTTCATTATTTTGTTTCCTTAAAGGTACATTCTGGCACAATAAATTACCTTTAGAGCATACAGGTGCAGGAGCAGGAGGTGCCATACTCTTTCCAGGCTTCTCTTTTTTGCTATCTTTCGTGTCTGAAAATATTCACACAGAGATCCACACAGTTGACTATTTGAATGTTATTTGAATGTTATGTTGAATGTTATTTTACAAACGTACAAAGAAAGAGAGAAAACAATACCTGTTATGCTTTACCTTTTAGTGAAGTCCTGCCCATGTTAACTATTGTTGGCAGCTGTGGCACAACAAAGTGTCGGGGTAGACAAGTGCACGTTGTTCACCCCCCCCCCACCAGCAACCCCCTTTTTGTTCTGATCTGAGGAAAGAGAGAGAAAGAGAGAAAAAGAGAGAGAGAGAAACTGTTAGCATTAATGGAACAATGAATTGCGTTTTGTTAGTGCTGTAGCTAGGCATCAGTTCATTGCCATAGCTGGACAACTATGATACTGTGTTCAGGGTTTGAATGCCTTGGTGTTAAGTTGTCTTCAGTTTTTATTCCCATAAGAGACAATTGATGTTTTCTGTATGAAGCTGAGTGCAAGTATGATTACTGGCTGAATATAATGTAAATCGTGATTTGTCACTTTGGAGGATAACACATTTGCCTACATATTCTAAAACTCGTTTTGTGTGGCCAACAGACAGAACTGGTTGTATAACATTAATAAGCTACGCTAAAGCAGCTAGAGCTAACCACCTATTAACATGAAACCGAAATACACTAAATAATGACTGCTAGCTATCTAAAAAAGCTATTTCATTGTCAGAATGTATCTATGCCTTAAATACATTAACCCAACATGTAACAACGTAGTAGGCTAGCGATAGGGGAGAGGATAGTAGCTATAAGCACTCGTAAACTTACTGACTTTTGATATTTGGTTAATTCTATTGCTCAGCCAAAGACTGGCTTAGGTCAGCCTTCTTTAGCTAGCTAGGTATATTCGTTTTGTTTTCATTTTCCCAACAACGCATCACATGGTCGAAACATAAAGTTAGCAAAAGGCAACGGATTTTTGTAAACAATATCATAGGTCTTTGTGTTACACAACTTTGGAGAGCTGTCCATGTTTTCGAAGAATATTTGAATACTCCGTTACATAATGTAGACCCGTTAGAATAATAACGGCTACACAAGCAATGCCAGTGACACCACGGCTACGCACCCACTACACTCACCGCGGGGTGGCATAGACCATTTTAACGAATGTCATGTAGATAACAAATAGCTCGCTAGCTGTCCCTCACGGCTAACATTGAAGTGAGAGCAAAACTGTTCTCAACCGACCTTTCCAATGAAACATTAATTTCACACCACTTGTATCTTTTGTATAGTTTTGAGTAGTGTTCGTATAAAATACCCACGTGCTGGAGAAGAATCGACTTACTGTTGCCGTTTTCTATCGAATTGAGTCAGGTCCCAACAGTTTTCTCTATTCGTCAGCTGCCATATTTTTCGTTCATGAGCCAATGCGCATGATCGCTACTGAACCCACTTTTTGGAAGCAGCTAGCATTGCTGTACAGATTCAGTCACGCTATGAAAAATGTGTAGCTAGATGCATAACAAAGTTATGTGAAGACTCAAGTTGGCTGTGCCAAGAGGCCTGTGCGTGTGTGGACATTACTTATATCCTCAAATAATTATTCTGGTGATGGTGAAACTATATTATTGATGTAATTAATTGCTATCTTAGCATAATAAGAACATACATTTGAATTCGTTGCGTTTGGCCGATAAACCGACTTTATGATCAAGGTCATGTGTAGTGCTGCAAAATTGGGATGATGGTATGAATACATTACTTAGGCTACTGATTCCTTTCATACGTCAAACATGAAGAACGTTGATGGACATCTGGGAAAAAGAACACTGAAGGAATTCAGTTTCCTTATTTTCCTAATTAGAAATTATTTACATCAAAATACACTTAATATGTAATGTCCAGTAGATGGCATTAGGAATCAACTTCAAAGACCATGCGAGGATACAGGTCCATAATTGGGTATTAACGCCATAATTAACTTAACTTAAATGTGTCTTTAACTGAAACCAGACAAAATCCTTAACTTTCTTTAAGTTTACCCTGCAATGAAATTACGGTGAACCTTATAATATGGGACAATGTGATGTAATTTGTTTATCAGCAACGAAAACGGAGCCTGATAAATTAAATTCATTTTTTTACACAGTAGCCTATCCTGTTTCATATTAGTTTTCTTTCTATTGCATAATTACGAATGCATTTATTTTCTTTTGCACGATTGTGTAAGAAAAACGGATATAGACAAGAAAAACGGGTTACAGTAATAACAAAAATCAATACATAAATACAAAATTATGCAGATTAAATGATCTTAGTAGGCTTTCATTGGTTTTACGAAAGAAGGCGTTGGAACCTTGTTCCAGTTTGATTGGCCACAGTCATGCCACTCAAAAGCTGTTGGCGTTCTTGCCTAGTGGGTTGTCGACCAAAGGAGTCTGGTTACTGTTGCTGCTGCCATGCAAATACCTATCCTTGATGGTGGTGGATGTAAGTGGGTCCAATTCTACCACGAAGTGAGTACCTTATCTTTCCAAATTCCGAAAATACTTTCTTAACCGCATAGTAACATTTAGTTTTTTGTTGTTGTTTTTTCTCGTACTTTGTCGTTGTAAAGCACAACGTCAATCTAGTAGTAGGCTCCCTCAAGTGCTGATGCTCGACACCTAACATTAGTACTGTACTGTATCTAGCATAACGGTAGTTGTTGCAATGCTTATTGCTAGCTAGATAGCTTGACACCTCAAGCCAAGGGCAAAATGTGAACGTCAGTGTCACAGCCACTGATTTTTTCGCAGTAAGCCAATAAACACAACGCCTAGTTGTACCCATCAGTTTTTGGTTTGTGACAAGCAGAGTAGCAAATAGTGCTGCAACGGTTACGATACGTGTTGGTGACTGGTGTCGGGAGTAAAGAGAAATGTTACATTCCCACACAGTAAGCTGGGCTGTAGTGTGTAGCTCCCTGCATCAGACTTCCATGCGTTGTGACGCAATGAACAGCCTGATGGATACTATATCAAGATAACCATAACATTCTGGCACACACAGACACAAACATGGACATACTTTTCAGTAGATGTTTTTCGACATAATGTTACGTGCTGTTAAATTTGCTCACCTAAACCAATGTCACACCTCAATGTGACTCCTTGTGAAAATAAATGAGAAATTAAGAAATGTCACCTTTTGAAATGGATCTTCAAGCTTAGGGTTTGCTGAAGCTAGCCGTACCCTGTGCAGAGCAGTAGTTTGTGTGTTGTGTTCATAAGGAGTGGAGTGGGAGGATTTGTCATTGTTAGCAACAGGGTGTTTAATGGTTGTCTGCAAATTTAAAAAAGAGGAGGAATATAATGACCTTACAGCTTGTCACTTCAAAATATTACGCAACATTTTGGTAGACTGAGCTGTAAACAGGCTATGTAAGACATAATTCAGTCTTTGCTATCTCTATCTCATCTCATCTAATCATCAGCATTTCCCAATGTATAAGCCCAGGGAAATGTCATGCTTAACTAAGATGGATGTTTGCTGTTTGGAGAAGGGACGAGGAGGTGTTGTAGGGATGCCACCAAGCTTTGCCATCTCGTATTGTGCGATGCAGTTCCCATCTGCTGTAGGCTGCTCTAATGATCACAAGTGCACTTGATGTGATTTAGCAGCATATGTTACAGCAAGAAGATTGTTTTCATTGGCAACACTGCAATTTCTTACATAATCCATGGATTATGTAAGAAATTGCAAGCTTTTATCATGTTGACTAGTGCTGGAAATGAAAGCCGTCAATGGTAATAGTTGGCCTGGACCAAATGTACCGTATCTGGTCTATCTAATAGCCTAATTGCTGGTTGTTTCAGAACCTTGTATAGGGCGATACTGTCATTTAAATGCTTTTTTCCCCTCAATGTATTCCACTATACATGTAGGCCTATTCCCTGGTTGCTATGCTGGCAAGCAACTCTCTATCAATGTATTTGAACAAGCAAATTTCAGTGACTCAGTCCTTAACAAATAGTATTATAGCCTTGTTGCATTATTATCACAGCATAGTATTAAAGAAAATGTAAAGCCTTCCAGTAGATAAATGCTGGGTTACTCAGACACAACTGTATCCCAAAACACATAAATCCAGGAAGTGACACGCTGTGGACACAGTGCTTTGGTCTGGAATAAGATCCAAAGGATGTAGTCCTTTGCAGATCTATACAACGCTAAAGAGAGATGGTCTGTCCGGTATGTCACCTAACCCACCCTCCTTCTCTTCCTCCTCCTCGTCCTCCTCCTCCCCCTCCCCTGTGTCCAGGTTTTCCATGTTTGTCTGCGTTGGTGTCAGGTAAGCCAGTGCGTAGAGAGAGCGGCGGCGGCGACGCTGCCATGTTTTATTTTAGCGCATGGGGTTTTGCATACTGATCAGCAGCCTCCGAGCCCCACAGCGATGTGGGGGAGCGTGGAGGTGAGCAGACAGCCAGCCAGACAGCCAGCCATGCCTGTAAGCTCACCAGCGGGGAGAAGACGATAGCGAGGACGTGGTGTCTGGAAACTTTACTGATACGTTCAGAACAGAGAAGATGAGATCGAGGGTAGCTTCATATAGGCCAGGGTGATTTACATATTTTGTTTCGGTGCAAGCCCCTTAGGAGTGGGAGCCTCCAAATTTAATTGGAGCCAAGCATATGCACTGTAATGGTTTGCCTCAGAGGAAGATTATTCACTTTGTGGAGTCTCCACCGAAGATGTTAGGAGACTACAGTACCCAGACTGCAACAGCCTAGTCTTTATTCATTTGTGACTACCTAGCCCATGAGTTGTCTCACTCGATTTTTCACCCTTCTGTGTGCAGGTGAGGGGGAAGTATTGAATGGAGCATGTGGTGCATGCCGTGCTGCACAGCCAGCGAAGCCCTTCCAGGAGCCCACAGCTGGCCGCCACAAACCACCTCCTGTCTGGGAGCCTTATTCCTCTGAGCCACTCAGACCTAACCCCGACAGGCTTGTAACTTCATGAAGATTCCTTACATCGGTGATGTAATGAATAAATTTGAAGTCCTTGGGATTGTGGGTGAAGGTAAGACCACTATTGCAATTTATTGTTGTTCTGCGTTTTGTCTGTGTCTGTGTGTGTGGTTAGCTGACAATGGGGACCGCCCTGCCTGCACTGAGGGGGCCAAACTCATCTCCCAACTTTCCCTCCATTATTCATTCTTCACTTTCCCGTTAATATATATTTTCTCTGAGATGAGTTTGCCATTCCCCCTAAGCTGACTGATTGATGTGGAGTACCAGGGGCCCTGAAGCGAAAAGCGAGCCACCCACTCAGCTTCTTCCTCTCCGTCGCTATCAATCCCACCACCCCCCCCACTGCCCCCTCTCCCTCACCCCCCCACTGCCCCCTCTCCCTCACCCCCCCACTGCCCCCTCTCCCTCACCCCCCCACTGCCCCCTCTCCCTCACCGCCTCACTGCCCCTCTCCCCCCCCCACTGCCCCCTCTCCCTCACCGCCCCACCGCCCCACTGCCCCCTCTCCCTCACCCCCCCACTGCCCCCTCTCCCTCACCCCCCCACTGTCCCCTCTCCCTCACCCCCCCACTGCCCCCTCTCCCTCACCCCCCCACTGCCCCCTCTCCCTCACCCCCCCACTGCCCCCTCTCCCTCACCCCCCCACTGTCCCCTCTCCCTCACCGCCCCACTGTCCCCTCTCCCTCACCGCCTCACTGCCCCTCTCCCTCACCCCCCCCCCCACTGCCCCCACTGCCCCCTATCCCTCACCCCCCCACTGCCCCTCCCCCCCACTGCCCCCTCTCCCTCACCACCCCACTGCCCCCTCACCACCCCCATCCCAAACAGACTCAGGCTAACTTCCCAAATGGAAATAATGGGCCGAGGACCTCTGATACGGTTTAACAGTCAAATGATAATCGTATTTCATGCTGCATTTCATCCCAAGGAGAAGTTGAAGGGTCCCAAACATCTCCTCCCTCACCCCCCACCCCCTGTGTACACGGTCACTATGAAGGCTACTTGTTTTGTATGCTCCGTTTGAAATGAAGCCGACACAACAAGGGCTCTGGTTTTGATGCACTGCCAGGTCAATCAATTATGTTGATTATTCTGGATTGACGTTAAATCGTAGCCGTTATAAATGTGTCCGTAGTTTCAGGGTAGTTTCAGCGCGCTTTCTGTCAGTTAGTCTTTTTTTGTAGTTTTTTTTAGCTGGATGGCATACAGGACGCGCAATTGCTGTTTGGAAAAGTAAAATCCCCCTGAAGACTACACATCACAAAATGCATCTAAATTATGAACCCTTTCTCCCCTTCAATCTGTACTCAAACACAAAGTTCCAGGGTTTTTTCCAACCCATTTAACCTCATGTAAATTTACTGCAGTTTTCCACTGTGAACATGACCTCCTTTTCCATATATAGAGAAAGCAGGCCCCAGAACGATCTTCTTAAAGGCCCAGTAGACAATATCCGGGAACTCGATTGATGCGGTAACACACGGTATAATTGTCACTTTGATTGGACAAAAAGTGGAACCTAGCATCAGAAGAAAACAGAGTCTTGCTTCTTTACTGCAGCAGTATCTGCACACGGAGAACTGGGGAGGTGCTCTTTGATACAGCTCCTCGTCTGCCTTGCAAGACCCCGAGTTCCTGGGGACTGGGCTGTCATGCCAGGGCTGATAGCATTAGAGCCATGGAGCCTCTCCAACTCTTCCTGAGTGTCCCAGTTACCAACCCACCCAGCCCTGCTGCCGCTAATACCAGCACTGTGCTGCCTGTAATTCCCTAACATTAATAACTGACGGGATTTGAAAGAATGCAGGCCTTGTGATTTTAATTTCAATAATTACACAAAGATTTGACCTTTGCCTGCTGAGAATTATAGGCAGAGATTTTGGGAATATTGTAAAATATTGAGAATGTAATTACCGAAGCAGGAATTCAGGCTTGGGGGCGTGCATCAATTATTTGTCAGATAAGACAGCTCTGCACTCTAACAACTATTGTTGTGATTTTAGCTACATTTATCTTGAGTTGACTGTTATCTTCGTAAATCATGATCAAGGATAAATTGTCCTTGGCTGTTAAGGGAGCTAGCATTATGTTCTCCCTCGCTGTAAAGGGCAGTAGGCGCGCTGACGTGGCTTGGTGTTGACGACTCTCTCTGTCTCCTCTCCATCCAGGTGCCTATGGCGTGGTCCTGAAGTGTAGACACAAGGTAAGCTCCTCCCCTAGCACTGCTCCTCCATTGTCTGCACCACGTTCGAAGGATTTGTTTTCTAGACTACGTCACCCATTTATGCAAACCAGTCACACTAACCTGGTCCTCTCAGAGCCAACATCTTACTACTGTTGACTTCCCCGAGGATAATCTGCAAATCCAGTTATCTCTGCTCTGGTTTGTCAACCATACAGATTAGTTTTGCTGTAATCTCGATAATCTAGATGATGCCCCGGGCTGGTGCGTTCTACTTGAGTTTCTTTTTCCTTTGGATCTGCCATGGTTTACCCTGACCGATTGTTATCAAGAAACTCTTTAATATATTGTTGCTCTGTTTTCGTGTCTTTGATATTAAGTGTTGGTGCCAAGGAGATTTGTAATTATCAGAGCACAGGCTGTTCGGTAAAGTGTTGAGAGTTGTGTGTCTTGCTTGTAATCTTGTCACCCAGGGCTAATTGGTTATTCCTGGGTGTTTTAACAGCCCCGGGTCCCACCCCCCACGCCCCAACATCTCTTACACCTAAGCCTCATTCACACTGCCTCGAGTGTAACACCGTTTATTTATAACCATATCCTGTGAGCTGCCAGGGCACAGTGACCAAGAGCCTGCGTGGCCTCGCCTGCTGATTGGAGCAGATGGAAAGTCAGTGTCTGCTGCAGTCCTGCATCCCGTTCCTCTCTCCCAACAGAGCACTCGCCGATAAGAACCGGTAACCTGCTGCCGTTGAATGACCAAACATTCACAACGACAGCCAGGCAACAGGGAAGGTGGAGACGTTTTTGGTTCTTTTTTGGGGGGCATGACCTGAGAATGAAATTCGGTTCACTTTGAACAGCCAGACACCGAGCAGAACCTCTTGAGATTTTGGTAGTGTGTTTTAATGGATAGAGATACGTTTTGAGTGCAAAGGCACTCGCGAGCGTGGCAAGTGCAATGAATTAATAAGTGTTCGGCTTACTCAAGCCCAGCATGACAAGATACAAGCTCTATATTTAATACCCTTGTCCTCCTTTTGCTGGTCCATTTCTGGAAGTCGCCGTGCTGCAGTAGGAGTTCAAATCCAACGTGAAGAATCAGAGAGCCAAGAGGCTTGTCTGCTGCCTGATGAGAGTCCAGGGCAACGAGGGACGAGTTGAAGGCCTTGGTAGTCCACCCAGCGGAGTCCTGAGTTAGACGTGCGTGGTGGCGACCTACTTTTCTCGGCGTCCGCAACGAAATCGGGCGTCATTTGTGGACGAGTTGTCAACAAGACGACGTCAGAGCGTATGGACGAGCGAGGAATAGTTAGGAAGAGGAAAGACTAGTTAGCATGGATGAGGACGGTTAGAGAAAGGAAGAGGGCCCTGTAAGTGGAGATGAATGTCCAAAGAAATGCCCGGCAGTCTGTGGTAATCACAGCTTGTAATTACCAAGCTTGATCATCCAGACTGATTGATCCCCAGCCATCACTAGAAGCTCTTGCTAATACCAGTGCGATGCCTTACTTAACCACCACAGTTCTCTCAGCGTGATTAGGCCCCAATTATCGCCAGCACAAAAGGCTAGGGCTTTCACTGTGTCCTTTTGTTGTTGTCGTACCAGTGTATTAACTGTGCTTTTCGCACATTCGCACAATAGTTCTTTTTTTTCTTCTTCTTCGTATGTTATTCACCGTGTGTTTTTGGTCGTTTTAAGCACATACACGCTCACGCATATCTAGAACCCCCACTTTTCTGTCTGTGGTGTGCCTAGTGTCTGTATGTGAGCAATCTTCAGCCCCCGAAGGAAGCGGGGTGTGAGAATGGATGTTGACAATAGGCAGGCGGACGGGGACGCCAGCTGTGTGCGTGTCAAAGCAGTGCGTCACCCCTTCTGCAGCTGGCCTGGTGCTCAGAACATCCCTCTCAGAGAGCTTCACTGTCTATAGGATACAAAGGGTTTTTCAGTGCATGTGGACCCACTTTCTATTGGTCTTCCACTGGAAGCATTTCCGTTTGGATTGCTCTAATTAGACTGTCGTGTGTGTGTGTGTTTGCGTGCGTGTGTCTGTGTGTGTGTGTGTGTGAGAGCAGGGCCGTGCTGGCTTATTTTTTTCCCTTCCAATAAGATCTATTCCAGTGCACAGACTCACCCATGCATACTTTCATCACAACCTGCATGCTAATAGTCTGGAAATTACCACTTTGGTTGCAACAACTTGTTTGAGGTTTCCAACACAGTGTGAGCTAATGAGCAGATACTATCCCGGTAGACTGAAGAGAAAGGCAGGTCTCTGAGTGTTTCCTGGAGTCTAGAGAAGCTTTGGGCCCCGCTTCATCTTTTATTAATCAACCTGAGTGGTCAATGAGGCGATGGCAGGGCTTCTCTGTGACCTGGCGCGGGTTGCTCATTCAGGTAAATAATTGCTGAGGCCAAACAGGCAGAGGCAAATTATATCTTTTGTTGTGGGATTTTGAAAGTAAGTTTGAAGGTCTCTATTTACTGTGTGATTTTAATCTGGTGGATAAATAACCAGTATGTATCTTTCTCAGGGTTCTCACCGTGTGACGTTTGATGTTTTTCTATATAGTACTTAGTAACCTAATCTATAGTAAAATGATTAGGTTAAAATGACTGTGTGAAACAATACGAAAGATGCTATGTGTGAAAAACTTCCAAAGAGTAGGCTAAGATCACGACTCCAGAACAGTGCTCTCGATTCCTTTCAAGACGTTCGCATTCCTCTGTGCGTCCCGCTTAGTAGGCAGTCCGTAACATACTGTTCTCGTCGACTTGACTTGTCACAAGTGGCCGCTCGCCCTTCCTCCTGCACCTGTGCCTCAGCGCCGCCAACCTCCTGCCCTCTGGGCACATTTAGTCATTTAGCAGACGCTCTTATCCAGAACGACTTACAGGAAGTACAGGGACATTCCCCCCCGAAGCAAGTAGGGTGAAGTGCCTTGCCCAAGGACACAACGTCATTTTTCACAGCCGGGAATCGAACTGGCAACCTTCTGATTACTAGCCCGATTCCCTAACCGTTCAGCCACCTGACTCCCAGCACATGGCACGTCTTCCAGGAGAAACCGCTGTCCCCTAATGTGCTTTGATGTTGCCATTCAGGCGCTAAGAACCCATCTCAGTGTCTCTGTTGGTGTCTGCGTTCTCTGTGTCAAACACACGAGGCCCGACCTCGTGGCCTGTCCGTGGCCCAGCACAAAAGGCTGTGCAAGGCCTGGTACGTTCCGTACATAGTAACCCATTCGGGGCCGTCCTCCGATACTGCGGACAGTGACCGTTTCCATTGTTCCAGGTGTGTGTGTGTGTGTGTGTGTGTGTGTGTGTGTGTGTGTGTGTGTGTGTGTGTGTGTGTGTGTGTGTGTGTGTGTGTGTGTGTGTGTGTGTGTGTGTGTGTGTGTGTGTGTGTGTGTGTGTGTGTGTGTGTGTGTGTGTGTGTGTGTGTGCTGTAATAAACCAGGCGGTCTATTTTCATCGCTACACGAGAAAGCAGCTAAAAGTAACAGAATGCGTGCGGCGGTGGGTATTTGCTTAGCCACGCAGCAGCGCCTCTGAGGAATTCACTCTGGTACTCTAATCAGTTAGGCTGTAATGGGTTTTTCCCTGGCAACCCAGGTTTGCATGATGCACAATCTAACCTCTGACCTTGGCTTAACCCGACAAGGTTAAAAGTAGTTCCAGTCACAAAATATAAATATAGCTAGCTGTCGACACAACATTGGACAGTATATTCATGCCCAGTGTCAATTTTGGATGCTGAACAAGCCTATTTGACTGTACACAGTCTATTGAGTTGGTAGATTGAGGTTAGTTTATATACTCTGCAGATTATACTCTGCTATATTTACATGGATACAGTAAGCTTCCAAAATCCGGTTTTCATCAGTAGATTGTTGTGCAGATTTAAGTTACTGGGTTTATTTAGCTTTGCATTGTAGTGCGCCCTAAATTGGTGATATTTCTGGCGGCATTCCTCTCATCACAGATCAGTCTAATCTATTCTAATAAGTAACGTATTACACAGCCCCGCGATTGAAGCAGCCAGCCAGTCGAAATTAGTTTTTGAGAATGTTGTTTCCTGAGCGCTGTAGAGGTTTCGCATTAATGCTTTAGACCCTTTTGGACTGAGAGAGAGCTGCTTAACAGCCACAGTCCACTCTCCAGGTAGAAGTCAGTTTTGGACATCCACAAACTTTGCTGTGAAGAAAAAAAGGGAAAAAGCTGTCTGCCACCTTTTGAAAGGAGCAGTTATTTTCGTACCCCCCCAGTACAGAAACTGGGGCATGGCTGAAAACGTCACTTTTGCACATCGTGCTAAATAGGTCACTGAAGTGAAGGTCCTTCACTGAAGCACTGCATGAACCAATCAGCAAGGAGAATGGTCGAGAGGAGTGAGAGAGCTTCTGGAGGGGACAAAGAGCCGCTCTCACCAGGCTAAGGTCGCCATAGTACCCCCGACAGATTTGTTATTATTTGATGTTCCTTCACTGGCTCCCTGTTGGGTGCAGACAGTCTGCCTGTAGTCCACCCTCTCACCAGTTAGTTCCCTTTCTGTCTGTTTCTCACCTTGACTAGGTGTGTTAGAATGATCGTACAGGGCGAGACAGCAAGACAATGATTCAACTAATATGGTTCTCAAACCTGATCTTGTTGGCCTTTTTCTGGTGACATTGTCGCTTGTGTCATTTGATAAATTGTTTAATCCTGACTAAACAGTTGACTTGTCTGGTGTGTGGATGAAGGAAATTGTACTTGGTTTGTTTACGCCGCTTTTTTTCCAAATTAAATTTGAAGAGCTCTTTGTTCTGCCAGGATTAATCTGCCATAGTCACCCCATCTGAATGTCACATACATTGACCTAACCCGTGCTCTGCTACAGAGGGAATTCCATTGAAGTGTGTCACGGCATAAACATTTCAAAACCATGCGCATACGTCTGTGCATGCAACATGCAAGTTTAATTTGAGCCTGTGGTAAAATGGCTGTTAAACTGGCGCCGCGGAGTCGTTTTCCACCAATGGAAAAATGCTCTCCCTAAAATAGTGATCATCCTGCCATGTTGATCATCAGGCCACCCAGGCTGTGTGTTGCTAACCACCCACGCTACCGCATCAAGACTCCTTGTTATGTCAGCATTGGGAGGTTTAATGGTCTCACTTACAGAATAAAGCATGACTCGGCACTAACTCATCCATATTGATTCTGCCGACAGGCCTTGCGTGACAGTGCTAATTTGGTGTTATCCTTTGGACCAGTTTTAACTCTGCAATTTAATTGCTGCCAGTCTTGTACATGCATGCTGAGAGTGTGCATGTTCACCGGCATGGTCTCTAGTTTTGGAAAAAGCAATATAGGGGTTATTTAAATCAGCTTCATGGGAATTAACCCAGGTCAGGAGGGGGAGGAGCTAGACCCAGCTCAGGAGGGAAAGGAGCTAGACCCAGCTCAGTGCAGAATGGTGTGGCCTGCCCCCTCACTGGGCTCTCCTCAGGAGGCGATGATGAATGATGAGTCTCTATAATGAATCTCTCCCTGCAGCCTCGCAGCTCTGCTACCCGGACTGAGCGTGTAACAGATTTCAGATAAACAAGCCTTCCAATGCAGCCCCACGGGAGGCTTCCAGAAAGGCTTCAAATAAAGCACGATGCCGGTAGAACCCCTGACATGCTCTGCTTCTCTAATGAGGACCAATGGCACATCCACATGATGGAGATTCTGTCAGCTAAAGGCCCGTCAGAGATCATGTTTACGGTTGTTTCTTAATGAGTGTATGAGAGTAGAATTCCCACACAAACAGTGAGCCAGGACAGCCATGTGTAGCTCACGGTCTTTTAACAGGCATCCAGGAACATCAAGCACAGTACCTGTTGCATGGGCTCATCATTAGTCGAGCCCGCGTTTGTATGCGAGCCTTTCCGTTTGCGGTGGAGCTGCAGTGGTTTAGCTCCTAAATTAGCCTCCTTCAGAGCATCACTGCAGGGGCTTGGCACCAGCCTGCTATCAAACACACCTACATGTTTTTCCTCTCTGGCAGCGACAGCGAATTGCTAGTCTGGCAAACGGGGGAAAAAGAAGAAAGAAAAAAAAACGTTTCACCACAGCCACGGTGTATTTGGGTCCCGCGACAGGCGTCTGTAAAGGAGATTTAACCTTGAACGTCACAGGTTAACTTCGCCCCCCCCCCCCCCCCCCCCAACACACACACACCCAGCTTCCTGTTCCACACACTCCGAATCCCTCAGTTCAGCTGTGGTAGGTGTGTTGTTCGTGGCTGTGATACACAGTGAGTCATCCCAACCAGATCCCTGGGCAGCAAGAAAGAAAGGCTAGCTAGCGAGGAAACTAGCTCGGTGTGCTACATGGTGCTGTGACGATGCCCTTGCCTGCCTGGCTGCCTGCCTGCCTGGCTGATCCCCTGTCTGCCCGCCCGTCTAAGGGGGGAAAGTGGAGTATAGCTGGCAACCAGCAGGCAGCTCCAGCAGGTCTAAGTAGGACATGTGTCGAGCAGCAGAGAAAGAGAGCATCAGAGGGATGATCCTGTCTCCAGGACCACCTATAGGGACCCCAGAGACGACCCCAGTGAACCAGTGAGGCCATGCTGAAGAGCTGCTACTGGGATCACAGCTACAGGGCCTCACATCCGTGTGCGGTTATGGTCTTAGCTGTTGTCAGTTGTTACTCACATTCCGGCCGTGCGGTTGGTCAGTGATTGTGGGAACAGTCATGGTCGTGCCAGCACACCTGCTCGCGTCTTTGGTCCCCCTTGTTGTAGGGAGGAGACCATGGGATCTGATGGGGTTCTTAATGTGTGTGTGTGTGTGTGTGTGTGTGTGTGTGTGTGTGTGTGTGTGTGCATATGTGTGCAGTCCTCCGGAGCTGCAGGGCTGGACTCTAATGATCATGTTTGACTTGTGTTGCAGGAGACTAATGAAATTGTGGCCATTAAGAAGTTCAAGGACAGTGAAGGTAAGAGACTCTGGTCTGCAGTCAGAAGCCCTGTGATATTGGGCCTTCTCATTCCTGTTCCCATGAAACACACCGTTCCCCGTTCCATCTCTGGCTGCCAGATTCAGTTTGAATTTTCTGTAGCCAGACTGTCCTCCAAACTGAGGCGTTCACCTACTTGTCTGTACACGTCCGTGTTTTAAGTTTACATGTCTGCCTGTCTCTCTCCCTTCTCCCTGCCTGTCGACCTCTCTCTCCTTTTCTCTGTTAATTGCCTCTGTCTCTCTCTCTCTTGTCTGGCTTTCTTGCAAAGGACTCCTGCCTGTTTCACCCTCTCTCTTTTCATCCTGTACGTCTGCCAGTCTTTCTCTGCCTCTCTCTGTCTCCTCACTGCCTCTCCCTCTCTGCCTCTCTCTCTCTCCCTCACTGCCTCTCTCTCTCTCCTCACTGCCTCTCTCTCTCCCTCACTGCCTCTCTGCTTCTCTCTCTCTCTCCCTCACTGCCTCTCTCCCTCCCTCACTGCCTCTCTGCGTGTGCTCACCCGCAGAGAATGAGGAGGTTAAGGAGACCACCCTGCGCGAGCTCAAGATGCTCCGCACCCTCAAGCAGGAGAACATCGTGGAGCTGAAGGAGGCCTTCCGCCGGAGAGGGAAGCTCTACCTGGTCTTTGAGTATGTAGAGAAGGTGAGGCTCCCCCGGACGACCCCTGCAGTCCAGCCTCCACTACACCAATCACAAACATCCTCCACCCTCACGACTGAGTCATTGTTATCACTCTTTTCCAAGGAGACGTACGGGGGCAGATTTAGAGCCTGCTACCCTTTGGTCCACATTCAATTGCTCTACCACTGAGCTGTATCTACCCTCCCCCCCCGCCCCCCCACATCCCCTGCAGGCACAGAATCGCCCGCCCTTAGGCAGGCCCAAGCCCCAGATCAGGTCCAGGTGGATTTTCCTAACTCGGCTGTTTGGCTTTCCTTCTTCTTTCAGAATATGCTGGAGCTGCTGGAGGAGTTACCCAATGGCGTGCCACCGGAAAAAGTGCGAAACTACATCAACCAGCTAATCAAAGCAATTCACTGGTGCCATAAGAATGACATTGTTCACAGGGGTAAGGAGCTGCGTGAGAAATCTGTGTAGCATCACGCCAATCCTTTTTGTTGTTGTCGTCGCATGGACCAGTACTGTGTCGTAGCAGCAGGAGGTTGACTCACATGAAACAACCCCACACATCTAGATGCATTCCCTTAGCTGTCATACACCCCAGTACAGCCAGAGCATGTCTGCTACAAGAGTCTAGGCACTCCTCCGTTTACCAGTGAGGGAGACTCATCTGGTCTCATACCCTGTCAATCTGTTCCACAGGACGTGAGCTTCTGGGCTCTGGCACATGTCAGGGAGCAGAGCAGGAGTCCAGACGGAGTATAATATGTTTTTTTCCCAGACAGAAATGACAATATTATGATGGGTTGTTGTCGTGGTGGACGCTGTCTGACCTGACGGAACGCTGTGGTTAATTAGGGGGTGTCTATTCCAGGGGAACATCTCTGTTCATCTGAGCTGCTGTTGTTTGGGCCTGTTTGTGAGACACAAACACAACAGGTGACAGGGAGAAGTGTTTTTGTGCTGGTTGATTTGATGCCACCCCCTGCCAGCTGTGCCCTGAGGTGCCCCCCTCTTCTCTATCCCCATTCTCTCTCTTTCTCTCTCTCTCTCTCTTCAGATATCAAGCCAGAGAACCTGCTCATCAGCGCTGAGGACGTGTTGAAGCTGTGTGATTTTGGTGAGCATCGCTGTCACAGTCAGCTAGTCAGTCAGACAGGCAGACAGACAGCCAGACAGTCAGTCAGTCAGTCAGTCAGTCAGTCAGTCAGTCAGTCAGTCAGTCAAACAGTCAGCCAGACTGTCAGACGAGAGCTCCAGGTTGTGCCAGCTCAGTTTCAGCCGGACTCCTGAGAGCTCTCCTTCCTGATTAACCGGCTGCTATGCTGAGGAGTTTTATGTTGTCATTTAATTACTGCAAGTCAACATTCCCATCAACACACACCTCTCTCCCTCATTGCTCTTAGTGTGTGTATTTCTGTGAGTGTGTGTGTGTGTGTGTGTGTGTGTAGGCATACATGTGTAGGCATACGTGTGTATGTGTGTTTATGTGACTGTGCGAGTGTATGTGTTTGCATGGGTGTGTGTGAGTGAACCACAGCAGGTCCTTGTCTCTCATGCCAGACTGGCAACATCATGTCAAGCCTGCCATATGGCTCTCTCCATCTACTAACAGACCCAGCACTACAAGCTGTGTCCCTCGCCATCTGATTGGTCAGGTGGAACTGCTGTCACAGCCTACCTGCTTTTCTTATTTCCTGTTTTGGCTCTTGCTCGTCCAGGCTTTGCCCGCAATCTCTCGGAGGGGAACGATGCCAACTATACGGAGTACGTGGCGACGAGATGGTACCGCTCTCCAGAGCTGCTGCTAGGGTACGTCTGTTAGCCAGAAACCAGCCAAATCTGCAGCCAGAAACCAGCCAGAAACCAGCCTGCCCAGTCTTAAGGGGCCCTTCTCATGACTGACTTTCTCTCTCTCGCTTTCTTTCTTTATCTCCTCTCTTTCTCCCCTTTCTCTTTCTCCCTCCCCCCACCTCTCTCTATTTATCTCTCCCCCCTTTCTCTCTCGCTCTCTTGGTCTCCCTTTCTCCCTCTCTCTCTCTCTATTTCTCTCTCTCTCTCTCTCGCTCTCTCCTCAGCGCCCCCTATGGGAAGGCAGTGGACATGTGGTCGGTGGGCTGTATCCTGGGGGAGCTGAGTGATGGACAGCCATTGTTCCCAGGATGAGAGTGAGATCGACCAGCTCTTCACCATCCAGAAGGTCCTGGGCCCTCTGCCCCCTGAGCAGATGAAGCTGTTCTACAACAACCCTCGCTTCCACGGGCTGAGGGTAGGTCGCCCCACCTCTCTCTCTCTCTCTCTCTCTCTCTCTCTCTCTCTCTCTCTCTGCCTTTTCCTCTCCAGCTCTCTCACCCCCTCTCTCTCCCCCTCTCGTCTGCTTTCCCTTTCCCCCTCTTTCCCCCCCTGCCCATTTTTCTCTCTCTCTCTCTCTCTCTCTCTCTCTCTCTCTCTCTCTCTCTCTCTCTCTCTCTCTCTCTCTCTCTCTCTCTCTCTCTCTCTCTCTCTCTCTCTCTCTCTCTCTGCCTCTCTCTCTCTCTCTCTCTCTCTGCCTCTCTCTCTCTCTGCCTCTCCCTCTCTGACCCTCTACCATTGCCTTTCTCTCCCTATTTGCTGTTCCCTCGCTCCCCCTCACTTGAGCGCTCTCTCGATCCCTCACATCCCCACACCCACGCTCCCTCTCTCTCTCTATCTCTCTCTATCTCTCTCTCTCTCCACCCCTCACTCCTCCTCACCGGCGTTACCTCCCTCCCTGTTCTTTCTCTCTCCTTCTGCACTTCCTCCTGGTCACACCCACTCACTCTGTCCTCTCTGATTTTATTTCTGTCTCTTCCTCTACCTCATTAGCCACCCCCCTCTCTCTTTTACTTCTCTTCTCACTTCTCTCCCTCTGTTGCCCCCCCACCCTTTCTCTCTCTCTCTCTCTCTCTCTCTCTCTCTCTCTCTCTCTCTCTCTCTCTCTCTCTCTCTCTCTCTCTCTCTCTCTCTCTCTCTCTCTCTCTCTCTCTCTCTCTCGCTCTGCTTTTTCATAATCGCCTCTCTACCCGCCCAAACTCATGAATACTCTCTCCATCTCTCTTTCTCCCTGCTGTCTTTTTCCTCTTCCTGCATCTCTCCTCTCCCTTCCCTCCCCTGCCCTCCCCGTCTCCTCTCCTGGCTGCTATGACTGTGGTGTAACTGATTGGATCACAGTGACTCATCATCATGCATCTCAGTGGCGTGTGTGTGAGGCGAGGTGATAGAGACGGCGATGGTGATGAGGATATTCCTCTGGGTGCTGCTGTTTGCCGTCGTCGGTTCTCCGACAATAGATCGACTCCTTTAGAACTGATGGGTCTACACATGGTTCCAGTCCTGACCCTCAATGACACATCTCTGCATGCCTCTCCTGTCTGGGCCTGGGGCTCAGGCCTGCGTCAGGTCCAGGGAAGCGGACAGAGTGTGCTGTTCTCCAGCAGGTAAGGGTGTCCCCAGAGGGAGGACGTCTCTCTCTGGCCCTGTCTCTCCTGTGGCGTCAGGGCCCAGGTGGGCTGACTGACGGTTGGGATCAGAGACTGTCCTCGTCGCAGACGACCCCTCATCGTCTGGCCTCTCCTATCAGACCCAGACAGACAAGGCTGTCAAGGCGTTCACCAGTCCAATTATCTCCTAACTCGCTCCCCCACCAACCGATGTTCTTTACACGTGGCTGTAACTGTGTGGGGTTGAGGGGGAAATGACTGTGGTTGTGTTCCATGACCTGGACGTTCCTTGTGTGTGTGTTACAGTTTCCTGCCGTGAACCACCCGCAGACCCTGGAGAGGAGGTACCTGGGCATCATTAGTGGAGCGCTGCTCGACCTCATGAAGGTAGGGGTCAAGAGGTCAGGGGTCAGCTACTAGTAGTGAACCTGAGGAGTGAGTCCAGCCCAGAAACGAAAAACACTCAACCCATCGACGATATTCTGCGCAGTATTTAGACACGCGTTTCAGTCCCTTGTCCCTATGTCCACCTGTGTTTGTGTGCTGTGCGTACCTGTGTCACCTGTTCACGAAGCATAACTGGGTGTCGTACTCTGCCTCGGTTCCTGTGCTGCCTTTGCTCCTGTCAGCTTGTAAACACAGGCTCATGTCAGGCTGGTGGGCAGTGCTTGTGCACTTGTGCTTTTTTTCCCGTGGGCGATGACTCACTGCTAACAAAAAGTGCTAATCCATTTTGAATTCATCGCAGCATCTCAGCATGTACTTGTGCAAGGCCACACTAGTTCCTCTCCCGCGTTATTAATCAGCTCTCTGTGTTTGTTTTTTTTTTTTTTCAATTCATTTATTTGTCTGGCTTTCTGTCACAGTTTTGGGATTTGATATTTGAGCACGTCGGTGGTATTCGATTTTGTTTCTCTTCCTCACGTCCTCCGCTTCGGATTCCTCGGAGTACTCGTCTCCCGGCTGCCCGTCGATAATGTGCCCATGTGACTTACCCAACACGGGGGGGGGGGGGGGGGGGGGGGTCTCACACGGCCTCAGTGAACGCTACCATCTAGCCTCTCGGTAATCACAGCGACTAGCTCAGGAAGGTCACTCCAACACACAGTAAAACGCCACTGAGGACTGGAGCCACTTCACTCTCATCATGTCAGGTGGGAGTGGTGGAGAAAAGGACATACCTCACAATGCCCCGTCCCAGGTCCCACCCCGAACGTGCGCGTGACCTCCAGGCCCTTTCCCGAGACTCTCGAGTGGCTCTCGGAATCGGAGTTGATGCGCGTTGAAAGAACCAGCTAAATAAAAATATGTTTCCGATTGTGGTTTGATTTTTGTATGACAAAAGAAGAAGCGTCTTTCTCTTATGAGTCACCTTACGCCTTCTCGAGCCCAGAAGCGTGGAAGAAAAGACACATGCCAAGACAAAGTGACACATCCGAAATGTCGGCGGAATATTTTTCTATTGTGTTCGGAACAATGAAGCGTCGATTTTTATGATGATGATGACGACTGATGATGATGAGTGAGCAAGGCGAGGGGGATGTTGCTACGTAGGTTGGCTCTGATATAAATGTTTGTGTGTTTGTGTGTGTGTATGCATCTGTGTGTGCGTACGTGTGTGTGTGTATGAATGTGTGTGTGTGTGTGTGTGTGTATGAATGTGTGTGTGTTAGAACCTGCTGCTGCTGAGTCCGACGGAGCGCTTCCTGACGGAGCAGAGTCTGAACCACCACGCCTTCCAGACCCAGCGCCTGGTGGAGCGCCCCGCCCCGTCCACGCCCACGCCCGCCCGCTCCTCCAAGAGGAAACCTCACCACGGGGACAACGCCGCCCCCAGCAGGTCAGGGGAGAGCACTGCACACAGGGGCAGCACGGTGACCGGGGGAAGGGGGGGAAGGGGGAGTGCAGGGTTTTAGGAACAGAATGTGGCAGGTAGGCTGGGAAACTAGGGAATGGATCTAATGCCTTCTCTCTCCTCCCCCCAGAAGTCACGGCGGGGGGAAGAGCTCGGGCCACCCCCGCTCCAGCAGCAGGGACTGCTCCAGCCTGCCCCGCCACGAGGACCTCCAGCCCAGCCCCGAGGGCTGCCTCAACGGCAACGTGCCGGCCAGCCTCAGCCCCACCCTGCACCCCAAGAACTACCCGCCCCAGCCCCTCAACCGCTCGGCCTCCTGCGGCAAAGACCTGGCCAACAACAACCTGCCGCACCTGCTCAGCCCCAAGGAGGCACACACCGTGGGGGGCGACTTCGACTTCAGCCCGGGGCCCAAGGGCTCAGACGGCCCCGGGGCCAAGTACCTCAAGTCCAACTCGCGGCCGCAGCAGAGCCGCCACTCGTCGTTCGCGGAGGGCAAGAACAACACGCTGCAGTCCAGCGACAAGCACGGGCGCCACGGCTACCTGGACTCCTCCCACGGCTCCTCCGGCCCCTCGTCCTCCAAGAGCCCCGCCTACCTGAATCTGTCCAAGAGCCACGGCACGCTCAGCGACGCCAAGTCCGTGGGCAACCTGAGCGAGCCGCGGCTGCTGGGGGACGAGCCGCCGTCGCGCTACTTCCCCACCAGCTGCCTGGACCTCAACGCCCCGGGCAGCCCCGCGGCGCGCCACGGCGAGCGCCAGGGCCACAGCCCGGCGGGGCGAGGCGGCGGCGGCCCGCGCCCAGAGAGAGACAGCAACACCCTGGACTCCTCCTCCCGCCGCGCCTCCTCCCGCCACAAGGCCTCCGAGGAGGCGCCGGAGGAGGCGGGGGGAGGCGGGCACGCCCACGCCCTGGCTGCCCCACACGACGCCCTGGCCTACGGCCTGGGCTACACCTCGCCGTTCTCCTCGCAGCAGCGGCCGCACCGCCACTCCATGTACGTGAGGCGGGACAGGCAGAGGACTCACGGGAACGAGGTGGGGCTGGCGGTGGGCCAGGGCATGCCGGCCAGGACCAGCAGCCTGCAGATGCTCTCCCCCCAGCTGCAGCACCGCACGCTGCCCCGCCACTCCGGGGGGTCCTCCCGGGAGGAGGACCTGAGCAGGGTCAGTCCTCCGCGCTGGGCGGACGCCCACGGGGCCTCTCTGGAGACCTCCCCTCCCTCTCCCCCTCACCACACACACCCCTCACCAGCCTCCCTCACCTACCGCCCCCTCAACCAACCCGCCCCTCCCTCGCCTATGCCAATCGATACAGGTTCCGTTGCAATGAGTTGTAGATTCCTACTACCTGTTTGGGTTTGCTTTTAATTACATCTGTAGCACATACTATTTAACGAGTGACAGAGAGACTGCTGAGAGTTTACAACACCCTGATATGTCACTTTCTGCAGGCAGACTATTAGTAAAACAGTACACAAACAATGTATTTGGAGTCAATCGCCCTCCATGTTGTTTTGCTTGACTAGAATGCCTCTGTTTAGGTTAATAGGGCTCTGAGGCAAGTACATGCTGCTTTCAGTCCTATGTGTGGCTCTTAATGTGAGGACTTATGTACCTATAGTGTGTGTATGTGTGTGTTCTGTTTTTATGTGTATCTCACGCTTCCCATGCTGTCTATCTCTATCTCGTATATCTTTCCCTACTTTATATCTCTCCTTTTTTCTTTCACTCCATCACTATCTCTTCTTCTGTATCTCTTCATTTCTATCTATCCACCTCTCCCTACTGTCTATCTTTCCATCTCCTTACCTCAATCTCTCTGTCTCTATATCTCCTTTTCTATCCCTCCATCTCTCCGTCAGCAGAGCGAGCAGGGGCCCAAGGAGGGGAGCCACGGCCGGCCCCCGATCAGAGACTCCACCCGGGACAACACGGCCTCCTTTCACATACAGCGACAAAAGAGCGAGGTCCGAAACCCTGCCTGCTCCCCACCTCCAGCCCCCCAACACCTCTCTCTCTCTCTCTCTCTCTCTCTCTCCAACTGTCTCTCTCTCTCTCTCTCTCTCTCTCCAACTGTCTCTCTCTCTCTCTCTCTCTCCAACTGTCTCTCTCTCTCTCTCTCTCCAACTGTCTCTCTCTTTCTCTCTGTCTCTCTCTCTCTCCATCTCTCTCTCTGCGTCTGTCTCTCTCTCTGTCTCTGACTCGCTCTCTTCCCTCTCCCTGTATCTGGCTTTTCTTGTTTGTCTCAAGCACTCTGTCCAGCTTTTTCTGCCTCTCTCTCTCTCTCTGTCTCCTCGCTCTCTCTCTGTCTCCTCGCTCTCTCTCTGTCTCCTCGCTCTCTCTCTGTCTCCTCGCTCTCTTCTTTCCGTGCGTCACACGCCTCCCTGTGCTTTGCTTCCCCCCTGCAGAAGTGCTAGCTCTCCTTATATGTAGACAGGCTCCTCGGAGGGAAGTAAGGAGGTTTAACTGAAGGCCGTCTCTGTGACTCATGCCTCTGCGCAGTCAGGCTCCGGTAAAAGCTGGATTGTGGTACACGGCGACCACCAATCAACACACTCAGGGTCACAGTCATGTGTTCCATTCCGCCACCTCTTCTGTTCTCTCCCCGGTTTTCCGCAGTCTAATGCTCCCACACGATTCAGCTCTCGTTTGTATCTTCACTGATCGCTAGCTGGAGTGATGGAGTTTTTTCAGATGGGTGAGAGCGGGCCTCACCCTGTCTGACTCCCCCCCCCCCCCCCCCCCCAGGTGGGCATGTACCACGAGCAGCACGGCGAGGACGGCGGCTCGTCGAAGGAGAACCGCATCATCTACAGCGAGTCCATGCCCAGGAGGGTGGGCAGCTTCTACCGAGGTCAGACCCCCCCCCCCCCCCCCCCCCGCGCGTCTCACCTCCTCCATCCCCCCTGCCCTGTCACCCTCCTCCCCCCCCCGTCACCCCATCCCCCTCACCCGAGCGATGGACCACGACTTGTCTCCTCACCTCCCGAATCTGTCATCCGGGTGCGGGGATGTGAGTGTGTGATGGTGTTCCCGCCTGCTGTCTCACAGTGCCCTCTCCTCGGCCAGACAACTTCCACGAAGGCGGCGGGCAGAGCAGGGGATCAGGGGTGGCGGGGGACGGTGGCACCAACCACTCCAAGCGCCAGCCGGCCTTTGACCCCTGGTGAGTGCTCCCGGGCCGAGGTCGAGGGCCGACCAGCTGTTTTCCAATCGCGTTATCCCTACAAGCAACACACGCCATGCTCATCATGACCTAAGGAGAGTACACACACACACCCTACTCGTGAAGTCCTGACCCTACAAAAACACACACGTTCCAAATATGCCCCGACAAGAATGCACTACCAGTCTGACTACTGGATATTTCCACAAGTTATTAAGTGTCTGGCTCTGAGCCGCAGGGGTTTGGAGTGTCTGGTTCACCCTCCCCCCCCCCCCCTCCCCTCCCGGTTGTGTCTATGCAGGGCAGGACCCGAGACTGTGGTGATGAACCCTGTCGAGCCCTCCAAGGAGAAGGAGAAGCAGGGATTCTTCAGAGGAATAAAGAAGAAAAAGAAAAAGTCCCAAACGGTGGGTTTCGTCTCCACCCCCCCTTTCGTCCTCCTCCTCCCTCGGTGTGGTCCCCGGCGCCTTCCCCAGACATCGGGGTAACGAGCATCGTACCCCGGGGGGCTGCTGATACAGCCTCGTGGGCTGTGTGTGTGTGTGTCTCCATGGAAAAGTAGCCAGCCCTGTCTGTCGGCCTCCTTGTCAGTAAACGTTTCCGTTACATGCGTACGCGGTGTGTGATCACGTGACCAAACATGTCATACGTTGCCAATGTCGTTGTGTTGTTGTTGTTGTTGTTGTTGACCTGTATCAAGTCTCCCTGTCTTCCCCCAGCGTCATGTGCCTCTTGCCTTGCAGACGGCGCTCCCGGATGGACGGACCCCCGTCATCAAGACTTGTCTATTCCCTCTGTTTAGCTCAAAGCCTAGCGTAAAGCGTAGCTCCAGTGTGAGGCTGCTCCCAGTAGTCTCCTCCCCCATGGTATAGCCCTCCTTCGCACAGTACAGTACCGCCCTCCTCTCTCAGCTAACCCAGACTCCTACCATCGCATGCCACTAACAGCGTTAATCAACCCATCGCTTGTTTGTTTTTTTTGTTGTTTGTTTTTTTTCTTCTTTTTCTTCAACTTCTCATTGAAAGGTGCTCTTTTGTGATGATTGCTTATGTAGAAAAGTAGAACCAACCTGGTCCATCAGGCATATGAATGCGTGAGACTACTGTGGTACCTCACATGGGTAGTTATGCCACTGTAACTGTGGGAAAGGTTGTTTTTTTTTTTTTTTTTTTTTTTTTTTTTAACCAAGCATCTCATGTAGTGTTTAAGGACGTTGTAGTATCGTGTTGGTGAATGGTGACCTGTCCCAGCCTGGGCCTGATCATCTAAGGCAGGGGTATTTAGGACAGGGCGCTTAATAACTCACCAAGCTGCCTTATGGATGGGAAGGGGAATAGACAAAAAAAGTATTGTTCCAACCTTTCGGGAAAACAATACAGAAACTTCTTCTTTTTTTTTCACACAGCACAACACAACAACGTCAGCTGCGACTTTGAACACCCTCAGTCCCACAGAGAGAGCAGTAAACGGCAGCAGTCGGGGTCTGGTGGCGATGACAGACCCCTAGGGCTCTGCTGTCTGGTTCGAGCTCCGAACCCAGATTTAATGTCTGTCCGTGTGTCACACCTCGCTAGGAAGACCGGTGCAGTAATGACCGGATATCACAGAAGACGACTCATAGACCGGAGAGTAGGAGAAGAATGAAAGGCCACATTTTAATTAGCTCTGTAGACACGGCACCTTTATTATGCTGAGTGTTCAGCCGTCCTTCCTCCTCCGCCTGTCACAATGACCCCGAAAAAGAATCTGGAGTTCTATTCATCTGCCTTTTCTATTCATAAGAATATCCGTTCGTCGCCTCAATGCGAGGGGAGATATACCCCGGCCAATGGTCCATCTAAATGTTTTCGGGCCAGACTTGCACAATGGTTTCATAAGAAGCTGAGAGTGGGCAGCATGAACGGGGGCTGTGACGGATATATCCATCAATCAGACTGTCCCAGATCACGAGATGGCAGGTTCAAATCCCCCCCACACCCCCGTGTCATATCAGGACCCAGGGCTTTGACCTCCTCTTGTCTGTGGGCCAGGGTTGTGTTCTGAGGTGCATGTCTGGGTGCTGGTGGCAGGGTGGGGTAGTGTTGGGGTTAGTAGGACATTGTAGTGACGTGTGTACCCAACTCCTTGACCCTCTTTGTTCCCCGCAGGTCCCCAGTGACGGAGTAGATCACATGGCCGTACAGAAGTCCTCCAGGTCCTCTGGCCATAGCAGCCGCCACAAGAACCGGGACAAGAGCCGCGATCGCGATAAGAGCCACGATCGGGAAAAGAGCCGCGATCGCGATAAAAGTCGTGATCGCGATAAAAGCCGTGATCGCGATAAAAGCCGTGATCGCGATAAAAGCCGCGATCGGGACAAGAGCCGTGATCGGGACAAGAGCCGGGACAGAGACCAGGACGACTGGCTTCCAGAAAAACTGACAGATTCTCATTCTCAGGTACAGCATAGGTCGTCTTGTTTTCTCTTGAATGTTGATAATTAAACCTGGAAGCCTTTCGAGTCTTGTGATGCAACACAACATACATTCATACTGTTGTACAATCTGTAAACTCAACCTTTTGCACATGTGTGTATTTTCTCATCCAGAGCCAGCCCCTCAAGTCTCTGCGCAAGCTCCTGCACCTCTCCTCCTCGTCCTCCAACCAGACCACCCCATCTGACATGCGCTTCCAGCCTCTCCCCAACCCGGCCTCTGCTAAAGGTGGCTTCAGCGATGGCAGGGGCCACCCGGGACTCAGCACCCCCCAGCTGAAGAGCCGGCAGGCGGCCTACCCCCTGCCAGGACAGCTGGAGTCCAGCTGGCATGCGTCAGCCTTGAGCCGGGCGGAGGGGAACCCCTACCCAGAACAAATGGGTGGCAAGGGAGGGCAAAACGGGCACGGCTTCGGACGAGCCTCCCGCTCGCGGATGCCAAACCTCAATGACCTGAAAGAGACTGCACTGTAGTGCTTCACTCTACCCACACACTCATCCCCCAACCACGCCCCACCTTCTGGCCCTGGCAGACCCCTACTGCCACACGTCCTGCATTTATTTTTTAATTGTATTTCCTTTCTTTCTTTTCAAAGCTTCCATGTTTGATAGAATTTGTAATATTATCTATGGTAATGCTGAATATAGTTTTTTGTTATAAATTACAAATATATAAATGAATAATATATATCAATATATAAATATATGGCTATTTAAAATGTAAGAGTTCCGGCTATTTAAATGTAAGAGTTTTAGTTTATACTCAATAAGTATATATTACATGGTATCGCGTAGTATTTACATACATTTCCTTAAAATTATCTAAAGTTGTCTCACTGATTAAGTTAAGAGTTTATTCATTGTTGGTCTGTCATGTCCTATTACTTTTTACTGTGTTTTCAATACCTGATGTATGATCTGGGCCATCTGCCTCCAGTTGGCCCAAGTCACACTGGTTAGAGATGTCAACATGCAGCTCACTTGATCAGTTTCACCATTTTTCAAATCAGTTCTCTTTTAAATCCATTGCTGTATTTTATGTGAGTTGACAATCAAAACTTGTGTTTTGCATGTGCTTTAAAAGAAGAATGCAATACCGGCGGAGGAACTTGATATTTGATAGAATCGCCAACGTCGCCCCCTGCAGGACATAAGAAACTGCACCTAATAAATACACCAGAACTTAACACTGGAAGGATAGTAAGGATAGTATGGAACTTTGTAATAACGATATACAAATACAATTTAGCATTTAACTTTGTTATATTCAGGTTAAGTACATATGCACAAGGCATTGTGATGTATTCCAGTAAACTGTCTATTGAAGTGTTCTGAAGTATAATTATAATCATCATAACCTGCAGGTGAAGAGCCTCTGCACCCCAGCTTTGAATATCACCAAGAGCGCATTGTTGTCTGTAAAATGCTGTTGTCATTGTTGCACTACCACAATAATACTAACAAAAGTTTCAACTGCAAGGTTATGACTTTAACAATAGCTATTGTAAAATACATTGAGAGAAAAGCGTATACTAGGTTTAATGTCGTAAGGTTGAGCTAAGACTACATTTAGACTATTGGTACTAAAATGCATATGAGCAGTTTGTGAATATCTTTCAAACAAGTTAATAATGATTCATTAGGAAAAACGGTTCTCTAGACTTCCTTATTCTATGGTCAGCACATGTTATTCAACCAAACTTAAGTTTATAAGGTAGTTCCGTTTTTATGTAAAATTATATAATATTTTTTAATAATTCAATCATTTCATTTGTGGCCGAGGACAGATATTGGCTTGTGCTGTGCTGTGTACGTCAGCTTAGAGTAAGCTATCACCTGTAGCTCATAGCTCTCAGAGTGAGGTGATACAGCACAGATCAAACCTCTTCCTACACATCTAATGTTACAGGACATCTTAAGGTTACATTACATGTTTTCGTGTTGTTTTCTGATTGCGTTCCTTTCCGAGGGAGAAACGCCATGCTAGGTAGTCTGACTGAACTTGAACGTTGCACTTTACACAGATCTGTGGTGGTCAGAAACGACAAAGAACCCTTACTCAGTTTAAACTCCTCTTCCCTACTGTACGTCGTCATTGCCCAGTCAAAGTCAAAGCCCAGAGTCAGAGCACAGGTGACTCTGACTTGTGTATCGTAGTGTGTTGGGTGTATTCCAGGTAAGGACTGTAAAACACTTTCTACTCCACACAATACTGTACTTATTTTTGTTTTCTTTTGATGCTTACTTGTCGTTGTTGAGACAAGAGCACAGTGTATTATATTAATACCAATGTCTGATTATTTTTTGGTGATATTTATTACTGAAAACGTTAATTCACTGTATGAAACAAAGTCCTATGTTTGTGCTTTTATTACAGACACGAATTGGTAGCATAGTTAACGTTTTATCAGCTTTTGTTCCTAAAAGGGTTTCCACGGGAACAGCACCACCAGAAAGACAGTTTAGCTCCTATAGAATAGTAATGTTTACATTGTTTACAGTCAATAACATGTCAAATAAAACAAATCAACTGTCAGTTGCGTTCGTGTCCACTTGTTTGCCAACTTATCAATGCATTTAAAATGTATCTTTTCACGATAAGAGGACATTGCATTTGTCTGGTTGACCTCCCCCCCGTGGCTTTGATGAATGCCCAGATTTATACGATCAAAGTGTTTCTAGAATTAAAGGGTAGGGAACAGGAGGCCCCACTGTGGAGAGGAATTCAGTGCAGCAGTTTTTGTACCGTAACAGGATACCCCACAGTTAATTCAGTCAGCCATGCTGATTCACAGGCAGACACAGACAGCGCAAAGCATTACATGACATCCAGTCTGTCAAGTGTAAATATTTTTTACCTTTAGCTAAATGGGGGGGGGGGGGGGAATACAAATGTACAGAAGAGAACATAAAGATCATCTGAAGAAAAACACACTATTAGGCCCACGAGGACACAAGAGGAACAAGCAGAAATGACGTCTGCGCCAGAGGTCTCCCACACTGGATCTGAACAGTGCTGGTCGGTGTCCCCCTTTTGGCAAGTGTATGGGAGGTGGCAGGGGGGGTGGTGGGGGGTGAAGCGGGCCAGGTGAACCCTTTTTTCAGAAGCGTACACTCGTTCAGACCGTGCACTTATTCATGCACATCAGCAGCTCCATCCTCAGGGCGATGCGGGTGTGCCAGCCCAGCGGCAGCAGACGGACGTAGCGGGCGATGATGGGCGGGCGCAGCAGGTTCTGCACGGACGAGGAGCGGTCCGAGTTGCCGTAGAAGACCTGAGGGGGGAGAGAAGAACCTGTCATGGGCTCAGTCTGCAGAGACGCTGGACCACGAGGAGTTCTACCTCCCCTGGGAGAATCACTTCTATTACATCCATAGGAAACAAAGATTTGAACTTGATAGTCTTTTCATGGCATCTACAGAACCTAGTCCCAGGCTGGCCAACCCTGCACTTGGAGATCTACCCTCCTGTAGCTTTTCCCACCAACCCCAGTTAATAATTTCAATCTCAATTTCAAGCGAGGGCCGCTGTCCTGCATGTTTTAGACGTTTCCCTGCTCCAGCACACCTGATTCAAATGAATGGTCATTACCCGGCTTCCACAGAGCTTGATAACAACCCATTCATTTGAAACAGGTGTGCTGGAGCAGGGAAACGTCTAAAACATGCAGGACAGCGGCCCTCGAGGACCAGGATTGGAGAACCCGGGTTCAAATGAAACCCTACAGGACGGCAGCATCAGGGCTAGGCAGGTCCCGATCCCCTCTTGTGAGTTCTTCCCGTATATATCTCCAACCTTGTCTTCGTCTTCACTTACCCTGTTGTTGCCAGTCTGGTCCTTGTAGTAGATCCAGTTGAGGTTCTCCACGGTTCGGTACTGGACGCTGTACTTGGTCACCCACTCGTCCGCGTCACAGCGGCCTTGGGTGATGATGCCGGACACCACGCCCACCTCCCTCAGATCAATCTGGATCCACTGGCTGTTGTCGTTGATCTTGGACAGCCAGGTACACCTGAGAGAGGATGGGAACACAGTCCAGTCTGTCCCATCAGCATGGTTCAGTATGCCACGTAGTAAAGCAACGTGTTGACGCTGAGGTGGACTGACCCGAAGCCCTGGTTGTTGAGCCGGGCCTTGCCAGGGGTCCAGGAGGAGTACCAGCCGATGTACTGGTCACCGTTGGAGCATGTGATCTGCTCGTCTGTTAAGGAACCGGCCTCAAAGCCTAGGGGCCTGTGGTAGGGACACTCTGCACAGAACATGCACAAAGCAGATCAGCTGGGTTCACCAAATCCTGACCTGTTTCAATGGTTCAGTCCTCTCCCACCCCCCGCCCCAAAATCTGATATGGTAAAATATTAAATTTCACCAAGTTGGTTCAGTAGTAGTGGCAAGATGTGGTTACCCCAAGGCCGTAATCATAATATATATTCGGGGGGACACATCCCCCCCAATATTCAAATCTGGTCAAAATGTCCCCCCCATTATTTATATAAAAATATAAATGTGCTACGCTACGACAGGCAACCACGCACGCTGTCTGAAATTATCATAACAAATTTAATTTGTCGCCCCCAATGTTGACTCCATGGCTACAGACATGAGTTCAGACATGATGCTGACTGTGGACAAACCCAACTTGTCAATTATAAAATTGACTTTTCAGTACTAGATCATTTCTAGTTTTATCACGGCTGACATACTGTGCACAGGACGACAGCGACCAGTTTAGGCAAAGTAGCAGCCAAAGAAGTTCAAGATCATCCAACGATTCCCTTCCCCCCGTGTGGGCTAGAAATCAACAGAGGGTTTGATATCCATGTGCCCTTCTGAAGAGGGCCAACCGCGTGGCATTGGCCTTGCGTGTTGTGGCCGGATGAGCGTTGGGGCATCACAGCCTCACGTGGGCTGGTGTGCCCAGTACCCTCCTTGTTTTAGGTGAAGGACATGCCCTATTTCAGGCCCCTTAATCTGCTCATCACATTGCTTTACTAGTAATGGGATTATCTAACACTATCCAGCATATGCGTCATGCATATGGAGTCAGGTGGCTGAGCGGTTAGGGAATCGGGCTAGTAATCTGAAGGTTGCCAGTTCAATTCCCGGCCGTGTCAAATGACGTTGTGTCCTTGGGCAAGGCACTTCACCCTACTTGCCTCGGGGGAATGTCCCTGTACTTACTGTAAGTCGCTCTGGATAAGAGCGTCTGCTAAATGACTAAATGTAAATATGCCCCTCTCTGTCTCTCTCTCTCTCTCTCTCTCTCATCTTTAACACTTTCTTTCTTTCCCTCTTTTCCTTTTCTTCTCCCTGCTCAGGAAGCCTTATACACACACACTCACATTTCAGAATGCAGTGAAGTTGGATGTATAACATCCCATTTGTCATTTGAATTAAATCCAAACTCCAGGTTAGCTGACGGACCGGACTGGCCATTTATCACCACGGTGATAGCTGCAGCCACAATTAAGCAGAGGGGCACAGCGGAAAACTGTCAGCATTCTTCCTCGCAACCAGCAGGGGCTTGTCCAGGTGCCGTCTTTCTCCTACACACAACCATCCACAACTTCAAAATGCTCTTGTGCCCACTGACAATTGAGCAAACATCCGGAAACCACTCGAGTTGGCCCACTTCCATTGTTGTTCACAGTTTTCACACTACACTGAGCTACAAAATGGTTCTTTATATGGCAGAAATACAGCAGCACAACTTCCAACTGCATTTCAAAGTTTGAACAGGTGTAGCAGGCGACCTAACATTACGTCCAGGGGGAAAAGATGAGTGTTATCCCTCTGATCCTGCCTCAGCTTATGACAAGCATATCCCTCGCTGCCCTGCACTGCATCCTGTAAGTCAGCCTGCTAAACACAGGTAAGGACTGGAGAGCTTGTGTGTTGCTGCTAGTGGAGCACTTTTGAGACTAGCATTTAGTACATTAGCAGTGAGACAAGAAGTGACTACATTAGCAGTGCCAGTGAGACTACTAGCATTGAATACTACTTAGTGGTGACTACGTTAGCAGTGAGACTAGCAGTGATTACATTAGCGGTGACATAATTAGCAGTGGGCAGGCCCAGCAGGGAGGGCTCAGTGTCCTCACCAGGCATGCATTCCAGCGGGCTCCCCAGGGGGGAAGAGGGGGCCAGCACGGTTGCCAGAACAGGTGACACGGCGGGGGGTGTCCCCGTGGGCGAGTCCCCTCCTTCACAGTCACAAGTGCAAGCTTTCACCGTCCCCGTCCAGGTCTGAACCACCTCCTGCTGCTCCTCCTCCTGCTCCTCCTCCTGCACCTCCTCCTGCACCTCCTCCTCCTGGGGGAACGAGAACATCAGAACACACGTCGTCCGTGCAGAAAGAGCACGCAATAACTCAGCGAGCTAAAGGCACAATGCTGTTTTTTTCCAGTGTGTAAGTGGTGGGGAGGTGCGGGCTTCCCTCTTCCTCCTTCAATGGCCGGCAAACCCTTGCTAGGCCACAGGACTAGCCATGATACACTGGCACACGGAACAGGACACGGGATCACGGTAAGCCACTGTGAAACCCCTGCCAAAGCCTGTCGGTTCTGTCTCTCAATTCACCTCAGGGAAACTAGGTGAAGCACTTACCTCCTGCGTGTGAACTCCAATTAGGACTATGCCCATGCAGAAGCGGAAGAGAAGGAGATCGAAAGAGAAAGCACAGATGGTAAGAGAGGAAAGACATGCAGAAGTCAAGTTCACTTCATCATGTACAAATAAGTCAATCTAATGTAGGAGGAGAGTTTCTGGTGTCTGCAGAGAGGATGTGTGGGATCTCAGGTCCAGTCAGACAGTCCTGACAGCATGGGGGAAGAAGTGGTTGAGTGTGACCCTAGAAAATCAAGAGTCCACTCTAAGAAAAGAAAACACTGTAGCAGAGGTGAAAAGCCTCGGTATTTGGAATATCATAGTTCAACCACACATGCAGCTATATAACAAGACTTGAGTAAGCATTTTCCGTTTACCCCTGTGTGTCCTGACAGTGACCTCCCCCTATCAAAACTTCCACACAGCAACTGCATTACCTAGTCTAACAACCTCCATCGGACACCAGTGACAGCATAAAGACAAGCAGAGACTAGCAGAGCCCACAGAGGCCCATCCCAGTTCCTCTACGGGCTCTGCTGGTCATGTTTTAGCTACAGCTCGGATGGACAAACTTACTGTGAGAGAGGAGAAAAAGCGACAACAGAACAGCCCAGCGCGCGGTGACCTCCATCTTCCTCATTGAGTGCGCAGGAATGTGATGTGTGCACTGATATCTGCAGCTACAGAACAGGATTACTCTAATCCCTCGCCACGGATGGTCTTATCTAACACCTGCTATCTGCTTGTCTCTGCCAACAAACCACACCCTCCACACCTTGCTTTGTGCTTGCTGGTCAGTCAACAGCCGCGTGAAAGAACAACGGCATCTTGCTTTGTTCTTAAAACAAAAGAATCATCCTGAGCATGTCACCAGACAGACAAACCCTGGGGTTTTCAGTGGTTGATATTGTAAAGATCAGTGTTCTAAAGTCTGCTGTTCTAAAACCTGGTGTTCTAGAGCCAGGGGTTCTAAACACTGGCGTTCTCAGGTTTGGTGTTCTAAAGCCTTGTGTCCTAAAAATACAAAGCGCTACACTAAGCCTATGAGACGGCCTGTTGGATATCAGAGGCTACCTGCTGTAATGTACCGATTCAGATGTAAACAAACGAATCTGAACCTGAAGAGCTACGGATGGTAATTTGGTCAAAGTAACGCCATGCAGCAAAGCGGTTCCCTCCCATCATTATGATTTACCAGTCATTCAATTATTGCGTCCATGCAATTGTTGACTGGGTCATTTAATTAACCTACTTATAAAGAACAGCTGGTGAAACGTTTGTGAAGTATATAGCGGTAGGCTTATGTGGCGCTCAGCAGGCTCCAAGAGATATTGTTTAGCTTGGTGTAAGTTTTCAACTGAAAGATTGCCAGAGCTACATGAACTGTAGCTTTTAAGGTACTGCTTTAACCTATTCTACTGTTAGAACGCAACGAAACAATATGAAAATCCCCAGAGTTCGAGAGGTCAAGAAGCGGAACAAGCCGTGTGAGAAGCCTGTAAGAGTTCAAGCTCATTTAACCTTCATGTACAGAACTCACAAAGAGGTAGGCGAGTTTGCCAAACTGTACAGCTGGTTGGTCCTTTAAACCAGGGTCGAAATAACGTATTTCTACTTTACTCTGGACAGATCTGCCCAGTGAACAGCAAGTTTCCTGGAGTGCCAAGGCGTCTTTCAACAGAATATTGTCAACAGGTGGGGCTTGAAGCTGCAAGGCTTTCGAAGATGAACAGGTGTTGTGTCATCTCTCGGGTCGAGGTGCGCTCGGCTCTGGAGACTTTGCGGCGTGGACAGCACGCTGCTGTACAATAGAGCGCTTAAAGCGGCTGTCTCATTTTTACATGTGTTCGTATTTTTATGCAATAAATGTTATCTCCATGCTTTTCAATTACCCACTGCTAGTCTGTTCCTTTTTAAACTTCGGTTTAAGTCAGTCGGTAATGCCATGACTTGTGTTGCTATAAGGTGGCGCTCGCGCACCGTTTTTAAAGTCCATTTAACGCGGGTATACAAATGAGAACGTGCAAGTTAATGTTCAGTTATAGGACCGAGTTAAATATTTTAAAACGTATTTTCTGGTCTCGTTCAGTAATCTAAATTGTCCGAAGAATTCAGGTATTTATGTTGTGTGCTGAACAGCCAAGTACAACACAAGTGGAGAAGGCGGGGCATATTGTGTACACACCCAATGGTAAATCTCGACAGTGGGTCTTGGACCAATTGGGAATTGGTTTTCAGACGACTAGCCTCCTAATCGCATGCACAGACCAAAAGAACGGTAATGTGAATGTGTTCAAGTACTGACTTCATTTCGGCAAATTTATCCGTGACGGATCTAGTTAAGGCTTTAAGGTAAGCGTATTGTACATTAAATTGAAACTACTCTAGATGTTGGTTCACTTTATTTTGTCTTCGCGTAACATGTCATGTCTGAAGCCGTAATATTAGAAGTAAAGCAAGCAAGCTTGACCGATGCTTTCTACTTTTGCAGTTGGAAACCTGCACTGTAATTGTGACAGCCTGATGTCATTGAAACATTATTATGTAGATCATGTCTGCATGCTGTTTGTATCAAATAGGCCACAGCAGCCTATACAGAAAGCAGATCACGCACTTGTCTCCACTGCTATTAAACTCAATTGCGCATTGTATTTTTGCTGCGTGCAGACTACGGGTTGTGGGTTTTAATTGAATAATCCCATCACTTACCTCTGTTGGTGTGTTCTGAAAAACGGACAATTATTTGAAACATGTATGTTATCCATTTCATTACTGAACTTCATATAATCTCATTTGAATAATTTATCCACACTAAAAAATATAAAATAAATGGAGCGTCTCCACGTCTCCTCTCCTTTTTCATCTCACTTAACTCGTGTGTCACTTCCCTTGAACTGTCTCCCCTCTCCAGATGCAGTTTATGCTGCTGTTCAGTCGGCAGGGCAAGCTCAGGCTTCAGAAGTGGTATGTGCCCCTTTCTGACAAGGAGAAGAAGAAGATTACCCGAGAGCTGGTGCAAACAGTCCTGTCTCGGAAGCCTAAAATGTGCAGCTTTTTAGAGTGGAGGGATCTCAAGATTGTTTACAAGAGGTCAGTGGTAAAGCTCTGGTTACTTTCACCACAACAACATAGTATTTTTCGACTGAAGGCCACAAAGATCAAATGAGGAATCATGCTAGAACAGTAGCTTTGAAATTCTAGTTATTTATCTACACTGTCATAGTTGACGACCAAGATTGGCACCTTCTACAGCAGCACATTCTTGAAGGGGTAAAGCTCAGTGGTTAGAGCATTTGACAGAAGATGAGGTCACAGGTTAGAATCCTCTCCAGACGTTGCTTTGGTTAAAGCTAAATAAATTATTAACATTACATTGTGTCAGACACACCATGACATGTGAGTGCTTCCTTTCTAGAGTGAAGTTTTGAGGTGAGTAAGTAAGTAAGACTTTATTTATATAGCACATTTCATACAAGAATTGTAGCTCAAGGTGCTTTACATAAAATCAATAAAAACAATAATACAAGTGATAAACAATTCAAACAAAAATAAAAATCCCAATAAGATCTCTGTGAGGTGAGGGTTAAAGAGAGATGGGAATAGCTGATTGCTGCAGAAAAAAAGAGGAGCATTATTCTTGCCTCATTATCCGCAGTTGCCGTGCCAACCAATGGGTAGGCAGAGCCTTGGTGACCCAAACACGGCAGCCTCACATGACACCTGGGACGCTGACCAATCAGTGACCTCGCTCTGCTGCAGCACCAGACAAGAATGCAGCACTGACTGCATACAAAGTTCACTCTGTGACACGCTATGTTTGTCTGACAGTTCAGTTCAACAAAGCTATAGCTTGAATCTTCTTTAAAAATAGCCTTAACCCTTGTGTTATCTTCGGGTCATTCTGACCCATCAGTCATTGTGACCCACCGTCGTATTGCGACAAATTTACCGCATACAAAGACAAAGTGAAGCATTTTCTTTTAACAGCTAGGCTGTCTCAGACCCCCCACATTGCAAAGGTTAAAAGAAAATTATTTTAATTTGTTTTTGTATTGGGTAAAATTGGGTAAACACAACAATGGTTCGTTATGAACCTTTGGGTCATGTGACCCGAAGGCAGCACGAGGGTTAAAGTTGACTGTTGGAAAGTTTTCACATGAGACAATAGGTCTGTTGTGTCCCGGGGTTTCATGACACAGAGCTAACCCACTAGCATGCTAGCAAGAGTTCCACACAGTACTGATAGGTGCTCATAACATGCACAAGATGTTTAGATCCTCAGTGGTGGGTTTACTCACATCCTCAGCCTCGTAAAATCCACCAGGAACCGAGAGTGAGAGAGTCACCCTGCTCTTTATCCTCACTTGTTTATTACCTCAAATTGTCTTGGATATGAAACGTCACAGCACTGATAATGTATTCATGAGATTCAATCTCATCGTTGATTGCCACCGTCTGGTTTGTCCATTTCAAGCTCCAGTGAGGCCGAGCAGCGTGTTCAGATGAAATGGAAACCAAAGCCAAAGTTTCAGTCCCTAAGCACATACTTAACAGATTTGACAAGCTGCAGCCTCATTGCTAGCGGCACAGTGACTGCCAACCAAGCATATTAGAACGACAACAACAGAAAAGAGAGAGGGTAATACGTGTTTGTCATGTTTGTTCAAAGCCTTGGTTTCGTAGACCAATGAGAGAGATTCAAAAACTGAGATGGATTTCAAAGATACTTGACAGTTTTAGCAGTCTGTCGCAGAATGAACATCCCAGATTGATGTTTTTGAGTTTGTTCATTTCCTGGTTAATTTAGAGATGTAACTCCACCAGGGTTATCAACCAACTGGCTACCCCCCCCCCCCCCCCCAAGAGACTCAAAATAGAGTCAGCTGGCACCGTTATTAGCCAACAGTCACATGCTATAAGAGTACTTCAGGATTAGCAGGGATCAAGAACAACAGAGAGGTCTGGAGTCACAAACCCCTCAGCTCTCTGTTACTCCAGGCCGTTAAATGAATATCCCCCCCACACGCTGAAAACGGCAATACTTCATTTCGGAGAAGCGCTCCCTCAGCACTCTGGCGGTGTGATGAGGGGGGGCGATACATCACTGAGCTCTCAGTGGGAAGGGAGTGCCGAGGCTTTGTCTGCAGCCTCTGAGGCGAGGGATGAATAGCGAGTCGAGCCAAGGCTGCTTACTCTAATATATATTTATTTTTTAGGTCTTTTTCCTGCTTAATTTATTGGAGGGACAGGGTAGTTGGAGAGAGATGGGAAAGCAGTGCAGGGAATGGCCTCAGTCGGACTCGAACCCAGACCCCTATGTTGTGGTACACGCTCTTACCCAGTGCACCCCCGCCCTGATCACTGTAATATAACCAGACCTGATGGACCTGCCTTCTGCATGCTCTCACCCTCTCCATCTCTCTGGGAAAAGCCTGCATGCTCATCCTGGTCTCATCAATTACTAAAAAATGACTTTTAGAGCCTTTTAATGGTTTTACTGTCTCAGTTGGTGGTTTATATTTTAAAATATATCGTAGACTCTTTTTTTTTTTCTTCCCTCCCCCATGGACAGTTTAGGATTGTGCTGTCATGCTGTTGTGCCTTTGCAGATACGCCAGCCTGTACTTCTGCTGTGGCATCGAGGATCAGGACAATGAGCTCATCACTCTGGAGATTATCCACAGATATGTAGAGCTTTTGGATAAGTACTTTGGCAGCGTGCGTTTCCTCCTCACTTTTCTACATCCCGACCCTTGTGAAAACTTGTGTGTTCAGTTAGAAGCTTTATTCTTATGTGCTAGTGACACTTTATGCTCAAGCTAGTTCCAGTGGGCTTTGCCCGTAAGTCAAGCACAGCTCTGACAGATGCCAGAGGCACACTATGCGCAAGCTAGTTCTAGTGAGTTTTATCTGCAAATAAAGCACAGCTTTGACAGAGCTAATGTTATTTCATGCACTGTTCCTGGCAAAATACACATCGCTTCTTGACTCCAACCATCAAAATACTGTTAGAACAATGCACTTCTAATCCTTGATTGCTTGCTGTACTTTTTAAATGCACTATTTTAAATCATTTATTTCGCTTTGGCTCAACGCCTTGGCTAGATATAGCTCCGCACATAGACATATATACGGACCAATGGGGCGTCTATGTATATATGTCTATGGCTCCGCATGGTTGCAGACTGTTGTACTGTTCCTGGGTTTGCTCTCTGTAGGTGTGCGAGCTAGACATCATCTTTAACTTTGAGAAGGCCTACTTCATCCTGGATGAGTTCCTGCTCGGGGGTGAGGCCCAGGAGACCTCCAAGAAGAACGTGTTGAAGGCCATCGAGCAGGCAGACCTACTGCAGGAGGTAAGGGACCACTCGAAGGCTCTCCCCCAGCCCCCAAATCAAGGCCTTTTCCATCCTTACCAAACCTAACCCAATTTACTGCATTGGAAGATCATTGTCAAGTGTTGAGCAGATTGAAGTGTTGTTTGTGTAGTGTAGTCACACCACTTTGATACAGCCAATAAAATTCAGATGCATTTAATGGCCACTATCATACATCTTCTGTGTTCCAACCACACCTTTGTCCAGAGACGTGTGGCATTTGCACCAGGAGATAAGAAGACTCGGTGGTTACGTAGCCTAGGAGATACATTTTGATACATCAGTCTCACAAACTGTGACTGTCTGTAACGTCGATCAGACCTTTCAGACACAGACGTTGTTGTTAACTCATCTGAAAGAGCATGGTGATATGAGTGAATGTCCCAGAATGCAACAGCCCCCTGTCAGGCGGGGGATGTGGCGGCGCCTCTGTTCCCCACAGCGGGGTTCCGCCATTCTGGTTCTGCTCCTGCTGACATGTGTCTCTCTCTCTTTCTCTGTCTCTCTGTCTCTCTCTTTCTCTGTCTCTCTGTCTCTCTCTCTTTGTCTCTCTCTCTCTCTCTCTCTCTCTCTCTCTCTCTCTCTCTCTCTGTCTCTCTGTCTCTCTCTCTCTCTTTGTCTCTGTCTCTCTTTGTCTCTGTCTCTCTTTGTCTCTGTCTCTCTGTGTCTCTGTCTCTCTGTGTCTCTCTCTGTCTATTTCTTTGTGTCTTTCTCTCTCTTTCTCACTGTCTCTCTATTTCTTTTTCTTTCTCTCTGTCGCTTTTTTCTGTATATTCTGTCTGTCTTTCTTTTTCTCTTTCTCTCTTTCTCTTTTTCTCTCTCTTTCTGCCTCTTTACTTCTGCTTGTGATTTACAGAACCTAGATTTTCAGATTCGCCTATTTCCAGGTACAGTTCATAAACCCGTTTTAAGCAGAGCCCAGCACTAGTTAGCAGTTTGACCCCAGTAGCTGTAGTTGGAAGTAAATGCACCAAGGAAACCTAACATACCAGCAACAACAACAACATTCCTACTCCTTGTTAATATTCAATAATAACAATCAGAATAGCCACTTGTAGTCACATTATACCATACAACGTGATGCTGTAGTTACTGGTATGATGTTTTCCAAATGTTTACAATATAGTAATACTCTCATGTAGTTGTACCTAAAGACTAACTAGTAACTAGCCAACAGTCATTCAGCAATCAGACACCTGTTAAGGAAAACGTTTTTCCTTTCTCAAGGCTTTTGTCGGACTGAACCTCATTGCTATTCTCCGTTTCACTGTAAAGTTAAGGAGAATAATTGCTCTCTGTGTCAGCTGCTCTTGGGCCTGATGAGAATGTGATGATAGGGGAATCTAAATATTTTCAGGGAGGAAGACGATACTTTTTAATTGCAGTGAACATGAGCCATGGGCTTGACACAAATCAGCCTCAATTTTTTGGAATTTGGGTTCATGTAAGATGAAACATCAGATTAGATGAATAAATCTCTGCAATTTATTGGCCGCACTGTTGCTAAATTATTGTGCCCTGCTGCAATAGGCATCATAGGCTGTGAAACCCTGGTGACTGCAGCTAGCCTGCTCATGTTATCAGTTGGTTACAGTTCTGTAGCAGTCCCTATGCCCTGCTTAGTTTAGCATAAAATGAGTTGCTCTCATTTTATGCTAAACTAAGCATTTTCTGGGGGGTATTCAGGGGAGCAGACGGGAATCCACTCCAACACTGTCAAGGGTTTTCAGCTACGCAAACGAGTCCCGAAGGATACTTGTTTCTCTGAGAGAAGCTTCAGAATCAGGCAGAAAGGTGCTCTCTGAGAGGTCGTAACAGCTGCAGAAAGGTGCAAACCACGTTAATGATTCATTGTACTGTACCCTTACTGTAGTCCGTACAGTTCCTTTAGAATAGAACCTAGTTTAGTGCTTTCACCTATACCCTGCCCCTCCTGCCTCCTCATCTATGTCCCCATGGACTTCCCACTTCCTATCACCTCCTGTGATTCACCTCAGCCTTAACTATTTTCTCCCTAGCCTGGCACCGTTTTTTCCTTTTTGTTTCTATTTCCTCTTGTGCCATGCTGGTTGTTCATTCGCTCCCCGGGAGAAGGAAGACGGAGACAGGAGTCTCTAGCGGCCAATCCGCAGCTGGCTTGAGAGAGACGAGGCATCTGATTGGCTCGATTCTGTATTTGTAGAGCCAGAGTGAAGACTGGGGAGGGTTGCCCAATGAGGAGATCTTATAGAGAGCCCGTCTCTCCGTCCAAGTGCTTGGTAAATAATAGACTGATGCCAGTCAGTCAGGCAGCATGGGTTTATACTGAGTGGTGTGCCCTTTGACCTTTTACTGCATGGAGCATAATGTACTCACTTTGGTGTGTTTGTTTTATAATCTTATAATGCGCTAGGGGGGGCACATACATGTTCTAATCAGACATTAGATAATTCTGGTCATAAGGTCTACCTCAGGCAGCGGGTTTTAGAATCTAGAGCATTTGGTTGGGTGATGACAGATAAAGTGTTGTTACTTCTAAGACAAAACATCTGTTAATCTATTTATACAGTTAATTACAGAAATGATTGGCTTCAAAGAAATCCAGATACGAGACTGTTATACTGAAAGCAAATGTTTTGGATATTGCAAGTGAAGAGAACCACACTGCCTGGGTGACGAGTTCCACATTTACGGCATTATATTGCCATGAGAGTGTTTGGATTAATTACATCCTGTTTAAAGGAACTGAATGCCCCTTTAATTGGGCAACAACTGCTAATGATACACCTCATTCAGACTGTAGTCAAATCCCCAAACAGTTCTCACATGGCCTATTAAGGTACATTTGGTTTTGGTAGGAGTCTTCCTGCTGAAGACTACCGTTTAGTTTCTCATTCCAAACACCACCTGCAGCCAACACAGCAGTGCTTGTGGTACCATGCTGTTAATTAGCATTCCACATTAACGTTTTAATTTTAATTGGTCAACACTTTAATTATTCATGTTGAGACCTGTCGGGGATAATCTAAAGTGGCCACAATGACGTACTGTTAATGGAAATTAAGCTATGAAGTGGAATTGAATATGTTAAGTAAATGTTATTCCCCAGCTGGTGGGTCAAATATGTACGTTTCTAATGGAATAGGCCCAGTGATAATAAGGACCACAAACATAACTCCCTTGTACTCTCTGATGTAACTGCATGGTCAGCACACACATTCAGGTCACGCAACCAGACAAGCTAATTACACGAAGTTTTCCAATTATAATTCAGGGGGGAAATCCTGCAACAACAGAAAAATCGTATCACAACTTTTCACTGAGGATTGTGGACTTTGATTCCACAAATATGTCTTGCATGTGCGTTGTATGCGTTGTGGATGAAGGAAGGTAAAATTAGGACTTGGGGCCCTGGGCTTAAACGCATTAATAGTGCATGGTGTGGTAATTACTTTGGAGGAAGACATTCCTCAGGGGATTTGAATGAAACTATTTCAATTAGTCTTTAATGAAAACTTTCTATGTGCCCGGGTTATTATTGCAGCGTAAGCAAATGTGATCGTTTGGGGGGAAACAGTGTCTCAGTACTTTCTGCACGTAGAGACTGAATTAGAGTGACGCGAGATTGATCAGATAAGGACTGCTTCCTCTTCATCTCACGGAGGACCTGTTCTTGTGGTCCGTGGGAAACATAGTCTTGTGTTACTGAGGGGATCGGGCTAATTCTTTTGTTCGATCAATGTTTATCCTGCAGGTATGCTGAACCCCAATACGGCCTCTGAATCCTCAGGTCTTTTTCAGAGTTAGACCCAGATGAGGTGAATACTATCTGTCTATGGGTCTCCCTCCTAGAGTCCTCGTAGTTAGATGGCTTGTCTGTTCATAGTGTCACAACCCTTAATAAAGACAGTGTCCATCCCTACAGCCCTCAGTAGTAGTCGTTTGCACTGATAAGAGACACTTACTAGATATTGACGTCACTGGAGACCACTGTTTGCGAGTCGTCTGTGTTTGTGTGCTTGCTTCCCCTGGAGTGGCCTGTACCATCGTCACTTTCTTCCACTACACTGACACCGAGTTTAACTGTAGCTTTTAACTAATATTGGACAACTTTAGACAAAAGACGCTTTAAAACAAAACAATGTGTGTCTTCGTGAGACCAAACAAGGCCATTGTTCTAGATACTAGACCTAGCTAGAATAGATCTAGATGTCAACTTTAGGATTGGTTATGCATCTGCCAGTTGTACTGTACCTTAGTAGAATGAGTAGATTTGCCCTTTGAAACATTGAAAATGAAAACGCAGAGAAAAGACTCCTTTAAACTCTGTACCGTGTACCTGTTGCACACCCCCCCCCCACCTCCCCTCCACCACCACCAGGTGATAGATAACCCCCCGCCCCCCCCCCCCCCCCTGCCTGCCGCTGTTGTCTTGCATGTTCTGCATCTCGTGGCTGTGTGGTGGCCGGCACGCCTGGGCTTGTACGGTCGTGTCTTGTAAGCTGTGTACTTCTCTCCCCCAGCCACGACATGAGTACTTTAACGTGCCCGTCTACTGAACGGCTGCCATCACCGCTGCTGCTGCTGCTGCCGCCACTGACTCCGCCCACCCTGCATGCTGAGCCCCTTCCCCCTCTGTGCCTGGCTCCTCCCCCCCTCTGTGCCTGGCTCCTCCCCCCTCTGCCCCAAGCATCCGCCTCACATCTTCACTGGTCTATTCCACCCCACACACAACGCTGTTGGGTACACATGTACTCATGCAGGTTCAACCCCTTCCTGTGATTTCCAGTGGTCAGTTTTGCTCTGTAAATAGTCCATGGCTTGAAGTGTAAGATTCCCCTAATACACATTCTCTATTCAGTGAGATGCTTAATTTGTTTTTTGTTTTTTTAACTATCATGGCCATGGTTTTTTTATTCAATTTTTTTTTATTTGTATGTATGTACCTGTCAAGTTATGTGTTTTTTTTAGGATCTGTTTGTTATTAACTGTAGATTGTTTACAAAAGGTCATTAGGAACTAGTCCCTTTCCTGACCCTCTGCATCCCTTGTCTGTTGAGTGGATTTGACCATTATCCTTCAATTTATCAAATCAAAAATGTCAAATCTAATTTTATTTGTATACCCCTTTTCACATTATCCCATAAAATCTTATCTAAAGAAACCTATCCTATTGTATTTAAAATCAGAAAGTTGCATATAGCATTATTCATGACATCGCTTAAATGTAGTGCTATAGTCTTATTTAAAGTTTAAATAACCTGAAAGTTAGTTTTCTGTTTGCACTGCTTAACCCAAGACATACTATTTGGTTTGATTTGTCATACGACTGGAGATAAGGCTTATATTTGAATAAAACCTTATCGTAGTCATGTTGGCCTGCTGTTATTGTGTCTTAATAAATTAACACCTCGTTGATTGAATGTTGACTCCAGCTCCGCTTGTCCTGACACATGTCCTGACTGACACATGCTGTACACACATACACACACACACACAAAGACGTGGTGTGTGACCAAAGTACAGTATTAGCTTCTTTGTTCAAGTATTACAACCGAACACAGTATCCACCAGTAATCATGATTACAAACACTGTAGGACACAGGGATTGAACATTACTCTCACAGTGGGATGTGTGGTTTCCAGTAATGATAATGGGTGAATAATTGATAAGCCAGACCTTAACATTTGTGAGAGGAGATGGAAAGTAGAGGTTATCTGATGCGGAAGCTTGGCAAACGTGGCAATTGATCATCCTCTCCTTTTACTTAAGAAAATATTTAATGTTTTTGCTGTGTGCTGACACAAATCCTCTCTTTACTTTGTGCTGAACCTTGTTTTAGGATGCCAAAGTAAGTTATTAATTTTTTAGTGCAATCTGTTTTAGAGTATAGATGATAGGAAAATCAGACAGAAGTATTTTGCTAGGGATTTTGTTGTATCCATTGACTACTTATTAAAAAGTGTAACACATGATTTGCATTGGATTATAACTACACACGTTCTTTCTACATACAAACATCCAAACTCATTGGATTTTGGATCAATATTTGTGTAGTTCTTGAAATGTTGAACCACCACTAGAGGTCACCTTGGCTTTCTGTCTTTAAACCCATCACATTTTCAGAATATTTCTTGTCTTGTTTGTGTACTGGTTTGCATTGTCCGTCATAGTTTTGTTTTTGTAAACGAGTCCTAATCATCTGGACGGGGAATTGTTGACTGTGGTGCACCCACCTTGACATCATCAGTGATGGCTAGGTTGTCCTCTGGGGAGATACGATGCATGTCTGTTCAAAACAGTTCCCTAACATGGGTGTTGCCAGTGTCTGCAGTGTTGACGCTGTTATCCTGGCTCAGTGTGGTCTCCCTCACCTGCGTTACGGTTCCCCTGTTCCACTACAGGAAACAGAGACCCCGCGCAGCGTACTGGAAGAAATTGGACTGACATAAGCACAGTCCCTCACCGACTGCTCAACCCACTCCACCTCCTCCATCGGACTGCTTCTCTCCTGTCTGTTTAACAATGCAGCTCACTCAAACGCACAAAGACACACGCTTCCAGTGGTTTTCTGTGACACGTCAACTGTCTTGTTGCGCACGTATCATGTAGTGTTATCAGGCTATCTTACAATGAATTACTGTTTAGGATTCATCAAGACTCCCTGCCTTAACCCTCGTGCTGCCTTCGGGTCACATGACCCAAAGGTTCATAACGAACCATCGTTGTGTTTACCCAATTTTACCCAATACAAAAACAAATTAAAATAATTTTCTTTTAACCTTTGCAATGTGGGGGGTCTGAGACAGCCCGACGGTTAAAAGAAAATGCTTCACTTTGTCTTTGTATGCGGTAAATCTGTCGCAATACGACGGTGGGTCACAATGACTGATGGGTCAGAATGACCCGAAGATAACACAAGGGTTAATACTGTATATAAACTCTTAATGTGATCACCAAGAGTGTGTCCTCATCCGTCTAGGATGGAAAGAAAATAGGGAAGCTATGGTTGAAATGAAGTCTGTGATGGGTTGGGAATTGGGGGGGAAAGGATACATCCACGTTACCAAAGAGCCTTGATTTACCTTGATTTTTGTTGATGTTAACACTTTGAATTTGCTTTACATTTACATCAACATTACTATGGCAAACTATGGCATAGTTTTGAAGCACAACGATTTAGTGCCCTGAACGTTTTCAGGAGGGTGCCACTGTGATAAGCGATGTATTACTACAGATGTCAGTAGACTTTTAGTAGGTCAATAAAACTGTAATTCTGTGTCCACCATGTATATCCCCTATTTTAATATCAGTAAACACTGATAAGTCTATATTTATGTCAAGACATGTCATGTATTTGAACCGTACAGTATTGGTTTGGTGTAATGAATTTATTTACACCAATGCATACGTGTTGGAGTCTTCTATATTGTCAAGGTTTTGTGAATCGTTCATTCCTATCTTTCCTTTCACACCATCACAACTGTGTTTGCATAAATACTGTACCAAGATCAGAAAGGACAATACAACACAGTAGGATACTGATAGAGTCACATGGTTTTAATAAAAAAGTTTGATACTTTGCTGACTTGTTTCAGCTGAAAAGACACTAATTAGTGCTACTTTCATCAACTAAAAAAAATATTCAGAGTACATGTGCTTTTTCAGATAAGACAGTACGAGAACAGAACAAAAGAGAATATAAAAGATTCACACTCTGGACACTGGCTGCATGAATATTACTGGTCTAATTACAACACGGCCCAGCCCATCGGCAATAATCAGTAGTCACATACATACACATACAAAGGCGAGAGTCCACTCTACAAATCACCACACTACTCTTGTGCTCATTCATGTAACAAAGGTCTTGGTCTAGAAACACATGTTCCCACCTCCTCGGAGATCCTCTCCCACGGGGAAACCAACAACACACACGTCAATGAAACATAGATATAAATAAACTAGAACTAATTAAGTAACACATGGGCGCAGGTTTCAAAATCGGTGTCAAATTAATTCCTTTGATAATCCTCTCTTGCTTATTATGGTATGTCAAAAAAACACCAATTAGAATATACAAACTGAACACACTGGCATGGTACAAGAGACTGCATTGATGTGAGGCAGCAGTGAAGCCGTAGCTGATTAACTGGACGTTCAGCCCCCCCGTGGTGGAGGCCCGAGACACTGCAGTCAGCTGTTACTTCCTGGCTCGTTGCCCCGGTGATTCCATGGGTTCCTGGGCTTGTCTACTCCTGCTGCAGCAGCTCCCCTCTCTCCCTGTCCCACTGCTCGTCCCGGTGCCCCTCCTCCACCACCACCTCGTACTCCTGAATCTCTCGCTGCAACTCTTTCTCCCAGTCTGCGATCTCCTCTGGAACACACACTTTCACTTCCTTAATCTGCCCGGAAGGAACACACACCTACTGAGAAGTAAGTTTGTCTACTTGGCAACATGGCACCAAGGCAGCCAGGTACTGGTACCAGGTACTGGTGATCCAAGTCAAACTGCACACTGGCAGGTGGGCCCCGGGAGGAATTTCTCCTGCCCTGTAACAATCACTGACCCAAACCAAACAGATGTGATTAATAAAGTAAACAAACTAACTTACTCAGACACGCCTGGACTGTGAGGGATGATCTTCTCATCTGGTCCTCGTAGGGAGCGAAAGAGATGGTGAGCAGACAGTCAGCAACCTGTTTCGGGTCTATTATTATCAAAAGTAAGTCATTAACAATGAATTAAATCCTTACCCAATGCATTAACCAGATTCCTTCACATTAACTTGACGACTTCTTGCTGATAATTGAGTACACAGCAGATGGACACAAACCATCTGTATAAGTGCTGTAGATTTCATACCTCATTAGGCTTAGCTGAAGGATTCATAATAAAAGTAAGTGATTTTGGTCTGACAGGATCTGAAAAAGAACGAGCCAAAGAAAAGCATTTGTATTTGGGCATTAAGGAATAAAAGAAACATGAATCATACGTTATATATATATATTTTTTTACCACTCATCATTCTTACCCACTGTGCACTAGTGGACCCTTACAGCAAAAGGCCATATGAGGTGGAGAAAGAAGTGGATAGTGGTTGATGCCGATTTCTTTTTTTTTTAAGGACCATGGGAGTGTTGTGAGCACAGAGGGGTGGAAGAGGTCCTTGACAGATGCTACCTGTGTTGGAGTAGATGTTCCTGTCCTCTCTCCTCTCTGCCGAGCGCAGCTGTTCTGCCAAGGCTGTGAGCTGAGCGGACGGCTTGAAGTAGTTTCTCCAGAAAACGTCCTCCTTTACACTGAAATACACCAAGGAGCCATGGTTTTATCAACCTCCACATACCTCATCACCTAAATTCGCAAGTGTTTGAATTTGAGATATGCTATAAAACGTAAGTTTTATACTCGCTGTTTGGGGACCAGGTCAAAGCGCATTCTATTAAGAAGCTCATCCTCTTCCAACATGACCAAGGCAGTTGGGTACATCTAAACAAACTGAAACCTCACCCCTGCAGGTGGGTCTCGCAGAAAATGTCTCCTGTCCTGTAACAACCACTGAGGTAAACCAAACAGGTACTATGGTCTGCTTATCTTTTAGTTTTTTTCTGAAAAAACTTTGTCTGCTCTTTGTTTAATTCACTTGTAAATGGTTCAGTTGTTATGGATCATGTGACCTCGTCAGAATAGAATGAGGGAAAGTGCATTAAACCTACGTTGTAAGCTACAGGCCCAAAAGTTGGTAAATAAAACTTTAGTTAGGATATTCTTTTGGTGATTTAATAATTAGGGTTCAAATCGGCAACAACTCTAAACACTAGCCTATAAACTATATTATAGACTGGACTTAGAAATGTACCAGTTATAAATACTATTTAGGTCAAAACTAGTCTACAATTCCCAGGCTACTGTGGTAGGATAGAGTAGGAGACAGATGACCCCTGGTGCTATTGGACGCTAACTATGGAAGTTTAGAATCATGTGACCCAACCGAAGCAGCTGTCTCGTGCTGTACAGTATAAACCCTTTAGCTCCGAGACTTTTAAATATTTCAAACGGTCCCAACAGGGTAAGTAACTTTTCCGAAACGGTAGCTAGCTAGCTAGCTTTAGTTAGCTTCCAGGCTAAGTTACCTGACATATATACTCGTAGCAATGCTACTACCATGCTAGTGTTACTTGTTAGCCTTCTCATAAGTACATTTTGAAGCCATACTGTACTAAAGCGTTTGTGGCATAGTTTTTGTCGATCATAAATTATTCAATTGCAATGTTCAAATCCCATATGTGGGACCTTACTGTGGGACCCGCATTCAAACGATCACATATGTGACGCCACTCCTTAACGGGTTTTAAACACCCTGAAGTGACGGTTGGATTTGAAAGTTTTCAAATGGTTGGACGGATTTATAATTATATTATTGTAGCAGATTCTCCTGATAAACGTGTGAATAGTGAAAATCGTTTAAGTGTCTTTCATATTTAATTGTTAATAGTGTCATAAATTGTTAAAGATTTATTCGCTAGTACGCTAGTTTAGTTTTGCTTACAGTAGGTGCCAGTGTTTGACCTTACTGTGTGACCCGCATTCAAACGATCACGTGACACTACTACTACGGCTTTTTAAACACCCTGAAGTGACTGTTGGATTTTTTTTTTTGGGGGGGGGGGGGTCTCTGCAGGTTGGGGTGTCTGCTAACGATAGGGTTCAATAGCAAATGCCGACCTAGCCACGTTCGGAACACCTGTCCGCCACATCTCTTGTCAGATGATCTCTTATTCCTTCCATACCAGCATCCGGAAGTGACCATGACAAACGTCACGAATGTATGGTATTACGTCAACACTGACGACATACCGGGAGTCCTTTTTACCTGCTTTGGAGCGTGCACCGTTGGAGGTAATGTAGTTCGTTTGTAACTCAAACAACATACAATAACCACACGAGATGAAGCTAAACTATAGAGAAATGTTGGTAGTGTTAGGCTCCAGGTTGATTTGGAAGCTTGTATTGGAAATCAGGAGTGAAGCTGTTTGTACGAACTATTCTTTCAGCTGTGGTGAGGAGCCTGATCACGAAGCTGCCCTACACGGTCATTTTGACCTTGTGTGGGATCGTAATGGGCACTTTAAGCTTCCACTACGCAAAGGTATGAATGTCATTTGAATGAACGACAGCTAATTCTGTTCATGCTCATGAAGACAACTGTGTTATCTGTCATTTAACCCAGTGGTTCTCAACTCTGGTCCTCAAGTACCCCCTGTCCTGCATCTTTTAGATGTTTAACCCATCGAATGACCTTTAGTGGCCACTGCTTCCGTGTCACGTGTCTGGGTATTTGGAGCGGACGCCGCCAAAAACTCGAGCACTTTGATTGCGTCTCCAGGTGGATCACTTCACGACCGACCTGGCCCAAATTTCCCCCAAGCTGCTAACGGACATCTTCATGCCCGTGCTGATCTTCAGCAGTGCGTTCGAGATCGAGTCTCACACCTTCAGAAGGTCCCTCTCACAAGTGAGTCTGAATCCCTTTTCTTGGTGCAGTTTCGAATGAGGACTAACCCAACCAGCCGTACGTGACACCAGTGAGACAGTGAACACATGGTTTGGGGTTGGTGGTGTTCCCCCCTGCCTGCAGGTCCTTCTCCTGGCCGTCCCTGGCTGCCTCCTCACCTGCTTCCTGATAGCAGTGCTGGTAGTGGAAGTTTACGCCTACGAGTGGGACTGGTACATTGGGATGATGTTTGGGTCCATTGTCAGCACCTTTGATTGCTTCATAACTTCCAGTCTACTCCGCAAGTCCGGTATGTTTTCAAACATGATGTGTCGTTATAGTGTATATGGTTGTGGAGAGAATTAGGCTATTGTGTTGTGCTGTTTGTTTTGCTCTTATCTGCGTCTTAATTGGAGAGACCATCGTCTGGTGGTTTTGATTGGTGGAAAGCGAGGCGTGTTCTGTCGAACAGGCTGAGTTGACAGGCCACTGCAGCTGTGTTGTGATCTGCGTTAGGTACATCCAAGGCACTCATCCTGATTATGGAAGGAGAGTCGCTGTTCAGTGAGGGGACGTCCTTCATCGCGTTTGAGTCGTTCAAAGACCTGGCCGTGGATCTCGTTAACTTCAACGGTATGGTGTAACCTGTCAAACGTATCTATCGATAGAAATGGTCAAGAACATTCTTTATAAGTGTGATTGGATACTGCGTGTGTTCATACTCTGTGTGTGTTGTCATTCCACAGTGAAGTCGTTCAGCGTTAAGTTGGTGTTGAAGGTCTTTGGAAGCCCTCTCCTGGGCTACATCATGGCCAAACTCATAATGTTCTGGCTGTCGTACATCTTTAATGACGGGCTGATCGAGATCACCATAAGTCTCGCCATGACATACATCACATTTTACATCTGTAAGGAGGAGTCATCGGAGGAGTCATCGGTCGGCATCGAGTCATGTTGTCGTACTTTTAACTGACGTTTTAGTTCGAAAAGTAGAACCCATGTTTTCTTGTAAAGAAGCTGGTTGAACTGTGGTTCCTTTCAGCTGAGTGGCTGGGCATGGCGGGCGTGATCTCGGTCCTGACCATGGGCCTCCTCCTGGACACGGTCAACTTCAGCCCGGAGATTGAAGTGTTCCTCCTACGGTCGGTTTCCCACTTCACAACAGTCACTGCTCAGTAGATCAGACTCTGGAGCAGGGGTAGGCAGCCCTGGTCCTCAGGCGCCGCTGTCCTGCAGAGAGATGCAGAGATCCACAACATTTCTTGCGCTCGTCAGATTTTGGGAGACGCTGACCTACCTGGCCAACACCCTCATCTTCTTCATCGTGGGGATCGTGATCGCCAGAGCCTTTCAGCACGCCGAACTAAACGACTACATCAACATCATAGTGCTGTACCTCTTCATGTACGTCATAAGGTGAGAAGGGGGGGGCCGCCGGCCGGGAGAACCGGCCCACGAAACGTTCAAAACGCGAAAGCGGGAAAAAAAAAACATCCCGAGTTAGTTATTGTGAAGGCTGACGTCCTGGTTGCTGTGTCCCAGGCTGGTGACGGTGCTGTTGTGCTCCCCCCTGTTGGTGAGGATGGGCTACGGCTTCAGCTGGCGCTGGGCCGTGGTGTGCATCTGGGGAGGCACCAAGGGAGCGTTCTGCCTCAGCCTCATGCTCATGGCCTTCCAGTCAGAAGACATGAAACTGGAAGTGAGAGACAAGGTGAGCCGAAACGGAGGGCCTTCACAGCTGCCCCGGGGCCCGTCGCCATGACAACCGCCTCGTCCCGTCATCCCCCTCAGAGCTATTGGGCGTCCTCTTGAGTGCCGTGTTTGAACGTGAGCGTGTGTCACCCTGCTCTGCCAGGTGTTGGTGCTGGTCTCAGGGATGGTGCTGCTGACTCTGCTCATCAATGCCGTCTCCATGCCCTGGATCCTGCAGCTTCTGGGTAAGGAGCACCGGGCAGGGCCCTCGAAAGACTCTTCAGGAAACATTCTTGATGGTCTTCTTTGTTTTAGGGTTAGGGTTTGGCTTGACATTAAACCCGAGTCCGACTAGAAAAAGGGATTGATGGAAGAGGCGTCAAGTCTTGACGTCGCCGTTATTTGGTCTGTGGATGGCCCATGATGCACAGCACATGTCCCATCATTCTCTTGATCCCTTCGGGTTCGATGGCTAATAAACCAGGGCCTAATACACCAGGGGCTATCTAATCCTCCATTACTAAATGACATCCAATCATGAAAAAATTCTATCAACAAGGTTTTTAACCAACTCTTGTGTGTACGTGTCCCTGTCGACCCGTCTCCCAGGCCTGTGTGATGTGTCTATGCCCAGACGCGTGGCCATGTACAACGCCATCAAGCGGATCAAGGAGAGCACCGAGAACACCCTGAGCATGCTGAAGATGGACCGCTTCCTGGCTGACTCCAACTGGGAGATGGCGGAGAACACGGTCCTCATGGAAGACCCCTACAGGACACCTGGTGACACGGTACTGTCACGCCACACCGCGCCGCAAAGCACAAAACACACGTCAAGAAGAAGGCCCGGGGTTTTATCCACATGTGAATTGAAGCGTTGTTGAATGGTGTCTTGTGTTTGCGTGCGTATATGCGTGTGTATGTGTGTGTGCATGCGTGTGTATGTGTGTGCATGCGTGTGTATGTGTGTGTATGCATGTGTATGTGTGTGTATGCGTGTGTATGTGGGTGCGTGTGTATGCATGTGTATGCGTGTGCACGCGTGTGCACGCGTGTGTATGTGTGTGTATGTGTGTGTATGCATGTGTGTGTATGCATGTGTATGTGGGTGCGTGCGTCAGGTGGATGTGGAGGAGTTCAGCCCGATGTCCAGGATGACCACATGTCCTGACTGTGACAGGACCATCCCCTACATCCCGGCCCCCCGCGAGACGGAGGACATGATGGAGGAGGCTCGCATACGCATCCTCAAGGCCCAGAAGGTCGGCTCCACCTCGCCTCTCTCACCTCCACACTTTCGCCTACAAATACTTTCATTAGGAACATTGTTGTATATGTTATTAGTATTTACAGGAGTACTTAAGGATGGATAGATAGTATTCATAGTATTTAGAGGGTATTATTACAGTTATTTACAGGAGCCATGCTGTCCTGGTACACTGTCACTGCATGGTGCTCACACTCTCGTTCCTCCCTGCAGATGAGTTACTGGAAGCAGTACAGCTCTGGGATGCTAAACCGCCAGGCTGCCAGGACCCTCATAAACACGGTGGAGAATGTGACGGATCAGAAAGGGAAGTAAGTCTCTGCTTTTCACTTCCTGTCTGGAGGTCAGAGGTCACATGGGGTCAAATCTGTCAGCGGTAGATGGACCAGTTGACGACCCATATAAAGCGTTTTCCCCCACCAGCCAGTGTTGACATAGCCCTCCACAGAGATACACACACTGCTAAAACAATGACGCTACGTCCTGTTCATAAATGCAACACGTGAAATAGATAACTCGGTCTCCTTCCTGGCAATGTTGGATTTGTGTAATGAACTTACACCGTACGCTCCTTGACACACCACAGTCAATAATCCTTGACATACTCCATCCAGTCTTGACACAGTTCCTTCCACTGCACCCAGCCTAATGCAGAATGAGAAGCTGCTGTTCCCTTCCTGACCAGGTTCATGGGCGTACAGGACATCCAAAAGTACTGGGAGTTGAAGGGCGTGTTCGTCACCCTGAAGATGAGGTTAGAAGACTGGCTGTACAACAAGGTGGACAAACTGAAGCCGCCCCGGTGAGGCATCTGCAAACAGACGTGTAGCTCACGGTGTGAGAAGTAACAGGAACAGATCAGCGCGAGGTCAAATGGCTCAGAATGGCTGAGTCAGGTGGCTGAGCGGTTAGGGAATCCTGGCTAGTAATATGAAGGTTGCCGGTTTGATTCCCGGCCGTGCCAATGACGTTGTGTCCTTGGGCAAGGCACTTCACCCTACTTGCCTCGGGGGAATGTCCCTGTACTTACTGTAAGTCGCTCTGGATAAGAGCGTCTGCTAAATGACTAAATGTAAATATACCCCAATGGATATCACTTTGAACAAAATCGTATTTTTTCAACGAATCTATTATCTCTGAGTTACCGCGGATAGAGACTCGATTCGTTTGAAAGCCTTCCGAGGTCCGCCACAGGGTTTTGAGTCTGTGTTCCTGTGTGCCGTCTCTGCAGGCACCCGGTGCTGCGCTGGTGTTACGACGTGGTGTTCAGCGTGCCCTTCGAGTACTCCGTCTACATGCTGATCCTGTGCAACATCTTCATCATCGTCCTGGAGTTCGTGCCTTCCCTCGGCCATTACGAGTACGAGATCTCTGTGCTCAACTACCTGTTCTTCATCGGCTATGCTCTGGAGGCCATCTTCAAGGTAGGGGAGGAGTACAGGGAAAAGAGATGGGTGGATGGGTAAAGGTACGGATGGATGGATGGTTGAGGAGATGGATGGGTGGGTCAGGAGGTGGATGGATGGTTGAGGAGATGGATGGGTGGGTCAGGAGGTGGATGGATGGTTGAGGAGATGGATGGGTGGGTCAGGAGGTGGATGGATGGTTGAGGAGATGGATGGGTGGGTCAGGAGGTGGATGGATGGTTGAGGAGATGGATGGGTGGGTCAGGAGGTGGATGGATGGTTGAGGAGATGGATGGGTGGGTCAGGAGGTGGATGGATGGTTGAGGAGATGGATGGGTGGGTCAGGAGGTGGATGGATGGTTGAGGAGATGGATGGGTGGGTCAGGAGGTGGATGGATGGTTGAGGAGATGGATGGGTGGGTCAGGAGGTGGATGGATGGTTGAGGAGATGGATGGGTGGGTCAGGAGGTGGATGGATGGTTGAGGAGATGGATGGGTGGGTCAGGAGGTGGATGGATGGTTGAGGAGATGGATGGGTGGGTCAGGAGGTGGATGGATGGTTGAGGAGATGGATGGGTGGGTCAGGAGGTGGATGGATGGTTGAGGAGATGGATGGGTGGGTCAGGAGGTGGATGGATGGTTGAGGAGATGGATGGGTGGGTCAGGAGGTGGATGGATGGTTGAGGAGATGGATGGGTGGGTCAGGAGGTGGATGGATGGTTGAGGAGATGGATGGGTGGGTCAGGAGGTGGATGGATGGTTGAGGAGATGGATGGGTGGGTCAGGAGGTGGATGGATGGTTGAGGAGATGGATGGGTGGGTCAGGAGGTGGATGGATGGTTGAGGAGATGGATGGGTGGGTCAGGAGGTGGATGGATGGTTGAGGAGATGGATGGGTGGGTCAGGAGGTGGATGGATGGTTGAGGAGATGGATGGGTGGGTCAGGAGGTGGATGGATGGTTGAGGAGATGGATGGGTGGGTCAGGAGGTGGATGGATGGTTGAGGAGATGGATGGGTGGGTCAGGAGGTGGATGGATGGTTGAGGAGATGGATGGGTGGGTCAGGAGGTGGATGGATGGTTGAGGAGATGGATGGGTGGGTCAGGAGGTGGATGGATGGTTGAGGAGATGGATGGGTGGGTCAGGAGGTGGATGGATGGTTGAGGAGATGGATGGGTGGGTCAGGAGGTGGATGGATGGTTGAGGAGATGGATGGGTGGGTCAGGAGGTGGATGGATGGTTGAGGAGATGGATGGGTGGGTCAGGAGGTGGATGGATGGTTGAGGAGATGGATGGGTGGGTCAGGAGGTGGATGGATGGTTGAGGAGATGGATGGGTGGGTCAGGAGGTGGATGGATGGTTGAGGAGATGGATGGGTGGGTCAGGAGGTGGACGGGCGGTTGAGGAGATGGATGGGTGGGTCAGGAGGTGGACGGGCGGTTGAGGAGATGGATGGGTGGGTCAGGAGGTGGACGGGCGGTTGAGGAGATGGATGGGTGGGTCAGGAGGTGGATGGATGGTTGAGGAGATGGATGGGTGGGTCAGGAGGTGGATGGATGGTTGAGGAGATGGATGGGTGGGTCAGGAGGTGGATGGATGGTTGAGGAGATGGATGGGTGGGTCAGGAGGTGGACGGGCGGTTGAGGAGATGGATGGGTGGGTCAGGAGGTGGACGGGCGGTTGAGGAGATGGATGGGTGGGTCAGGAGGTGGACGGGCGGTTGAGGAGATGGATGGGTGGGTCAGGAGGTGGATGGATGGTTGAGGAGATGGATGGGTGGGTCAGGAGGTGGATGGATGGTTGAGGAGATGGATGGGTGGGTCAGGAGGTGGATGGATGGTTGAGGAGATGGATGGGTGGGTCAGGAGGTGGATGGATGGTTGAGGAGATGGATGGGTGGGTCAGGAGGTGGATGGATGGTTGAGGAGATGGATGGGTCGGTCAGGAGGTGGATGGATGGTTGAGGAGATGGATGGGTGGGTCAGGAGGTGGACGGGCGGTTGAGGAGATGGATGGGTGGGTCAGGAGGTGGACGGGCGGTGGTAGCAGGTGTCTGTGCTCCGCAGGTGCTGGCCATGAGGGCAGCTTACTTCTTTGACCCTTGGAACCACCTGGACGTGGTGGTGATGATCCTGGCCCTTGTGGACATCATCGTCCAGGACATGGTGGACATGGAGGACCTCCACACCATCAATATCGTGTCTTCCTTCAAGATGCTGCGCATACTTCGGGTTTTTCATCTGACCAAGGTACGCCATGACACACCCATTATTCCTGTTACACTCATGTTCATCCACAAGATGTCTTCAGCCCATGAATGATGACAGCCTGAATCTGGGTCCTTAAGGTGAAATGGGGTGCTTACAGCTCAGTGGTAGAGCATTTCACTGGCGATCAACATGTTGCAGGTTCACCTTCAGTATGAGGGGTTTGAATCAAAGATCCTGTAGAAACACATTGTGTCGTTTTAGCGTGTCAAGGCTGCAGTGTTGTGATATTGACTCCTGAGTTGCACAGACACGACCTTCACACTGCCTCTGTCCTTCACACTGCCTCTGTCCTTCCCACTGCCTCTGTCCTTCACACTGCCTCTGTCCTTCACACTGCCTCTGTTCCAGGTGCACAGACACGACCTTCACACTGCCTCTGTTCCAGGTTCTGATCCCCAAGATGATCGATCTCACCAACCTCCAGATCCACAAGCAGCTGAGCTTTGGCTACGATGTCGGCAAGGGCTACGTGGTAGGAGAAGAGGCCGTCGGCAGGATCATAGACCACATCTCACACGACTTTAGCATCTCCCAGGTGGACCAAGTCTCTGTGTTAGGATGACTGTGTGTACTATGAGTGTATGTATTATGTGTGTATGTATTATGCAGACAAGCTCAACTTTGGTTATTATTGTCTGGGAGTCCAGGTTTGAAATCAGCATATGGCCTGTTGTGTTGCAGAGACTGAAAGAGATTCTAGAGACCAACAGACAGGATGCAACCAGGGAGATGGGTAAGGCTAGTAGTCACACACACACACACAGGTGCTTTTTCATTTATGTTCTAATGTGTTCTGGGTAGCAATACAAGGACTCAGTGGCACACAGTGCTATAAATAAAATGCCCCCACACACACACCCACACCCACTCCATCCCCCCTGCACACACACCTGCTGGTTAGGCTGATAGATCTCTGCTAGACACACAGCTTCACTACTGGGACGGGACAGGAGGAGGGGAAAGGAGCTCTGTGGTGGATACATGGTGTCCCCTCCTCTCTCCTCAGGAATGCTACAGCGAGACTACCCAGAGATTGCCATCTCAGTGAAGACCAGACAGGCCATCCGGTCTGTGCTGAACAACGAGAGAGATGCCATTCACACGCTCCTGTCTGGGGGCCTCTTAGACGAGACCGAGGCTGCAACCCTGAAAAAGGTCTTTCACGCCTGCTCGTCCTTACTCCCACAATGCATCTCACCTCTTTTACAGTACCGTATTGAACTCGTATTGAATTCCTTATTGTAACCCTGCTTCCTAGGCTGGGATGATGTCTGAGTTTGTGAAGCCCAGTAGAGCCCCTCGTGTATAACACCATGTCGATAAGGAGGTGCCCTGTTCCCTCGACAGACGATTGAGATCAAGATGAAGAAGTTGATCAACTTCCCCCCCACCATCCCCGCCCCGACGCCAGAGGAGTTGCTTCAGAGCCTGCCCTGGCTCCACCACCACGAGGAGATCGCCTTCATCAAGGTACCGTCTCCCTTCACAGGGGGCCGTTTTAACAGCCGGGGGGCCACATGTACGAAGGCGCGCACGCATGAAAACGGACGCAGGAACGTGTGTACGGGCGAAACCCAGTTTCAGATGAAAAATGATATAGGTTAGGGTTAGGTTCTCTACAGATTATGCCAATGATCTCGCTTTAGCCTATTTAGCTAAAAGGAAAAAGTGTGAATTTGGGTCATTTCAGCGGGAACTGGCAGACAGGTTGGGGATAAGCCAACCCACCCCCACCAAACAAGACGCTCCTCCTATTTCGCAAATTAAGATCTCTTTTTATGTTGTCTTAGCCATTTCCCGTTAAGAATAATTTATTGTTCACAATGGGTTCATTGAGAATTTTATTGAGAAAGCTGACAAAATATAGGTGTTTCATCAACCATGTCAGGTCGAACATGGGAGTTGACGGGGTGTGGACAACGAGCTGGTTCACGTGCGCACAATCACAAGTGGAATCTATGAAGACGAACGTGTGATATCGGTCGCGTACGCAGGGTTCATAAATGGGAGAAAAACGTTGCGTACAGAGTTTTCCTGTTTTCTCCATATGCATACTTTTACGGATGAACATAGGTATTCATCCGTATGGATGAGTTTGGTACATTTGGCCCCCTGGTCTTAGATGGTTCCACTCAGATGAGATGTTGAGTGTCTTGGTCCTGATTGGCTGCTGTTGTTCCAGAGCGTGGCCAAGCTGCTGTACTTTGACTTTGGGGACACCATCATCGAGGAGAAGGAGGCTCCGGACGGGATCCACCTCATCGTCTCCGGCATGGTCAAGGTAACGTGGTCTCAAGGTACTCAACCCTGAGACAGGTACTCCTCCTCCCTGGCTAGCAGCCCCTCTCCTCTTCTCCCTGGCTATCAACCCCTTTCTCCTCCTCCCTGGCTAGCAGCCTCTCTCCTCCTCCCTGGCTAGCAACCCCTTTCTCCTCCTCCCTGGCTAGCAGCCTCTCTCCTCCTCCCTGGCTAGCAGCCCCTCTCCTCTCTCCTCCCTGGCTAGCAGCCCCTCTCCTCCTCCCTGGCTAGCAGGCCCTCTCCTCTCCTCCTCCCTGGCTAGCAGGCCCTCTCCTCTTCTCCTCCCTGGCTAGCAGCCCCTTTCCTCTCCTCCTCCCTGGCTAGCAGCCTCTCTCCTCCTCCCTGGCTAGCAGCCCCTCTCCTCTCCTCCTCCCTGGCTAGCAGCCCCTCTCCTCTTCTCCTTGACCAACAGCCCCAGTCAATTTAGCTGTTACAAACTGAAAGATTTCAGTAAAAAAAATCTTTGTTGGAGCCTTTCTTCATTTGCATCTGGACTGGCTCTCATTCCTCAACTTGTCCTTTTTTTATCCCCAAGTTTTGACTCCTACCTACCAGATGTGTGTTCTCCCCCCCCCAGACCACAGGCACCAAACCCAGCCTGGGAGGGCCAGTGGATCGGGAGAACCGTGTGACGGACTACAGGGGCTGTGGGTCCATCCTGGGGGAGCTCAACTGTCTGACCCTGCAGCCTACGGAGGCCACCGTCATCTGTGAGACTGCCACTCAGGTCTGCCCCACCATGGCCCTGGATCACACACATCCACACTAACCCACAAACACCTCCTCCTAACTTCCAGTCAGCGCCAGAATCCCAGATGAATTCATTGATTCATTTTTTGGGGTTGAAAGGTTGCTTTTGAGACAGTAAATACATTCTCGATATTCCCGGAAGGCGTTCTTCACGTCAGCGTTTTTTTCCCCCCAGACGTGTTTCATAGACATAGACTCGCTGTTCGAAGCATTTGACCTGTTTCGCGTTCACCCGTCACTGGAGTACAAGATCTGGCACGCTCTGGCCAAGAAGATCTGCATCGGCACCTTTCAGGAGCATATCGACTACCAGGTAAACCTGCCCCCCCCCGCTCACACACACACTCACAGGTCTTCTGGTGTGGTATTCATCAGGGCCTCTCTCTCTCCTCCTCCTCCTCAGGGGTGGAGCTACCACCGAATCTGTGAACACCTGTCCCGCGCCTTCCTGGTGGACCTGGTGATAAACGGGATGCGGGAGGTGTACGACGGCAACATGGAGGATGTGGTGGTGGTGTATGGCAGCTGTGACGACATGCAGCTCCGGGTCTCCTACCTCGCTCCCGTGCTCATCAACAAGACCTCACACCAGGTCCTCTCTCCCTCTCTACCATGCTTCCGACGCACCGGGGGGCCACATGTATGAAGGCTTTTGGAGGGTGGGAGTTCAGGGATCCTGAGTTCATTTGACCCCTGGTCCTCTCTCTCACCACACCCTTGGCCGTGGCTATCATTAGTATTTGAAATACTCCTTTCATGATTTAACCTTAAGAGTTTTATAAGAATGCTGCCTTGCCATACATGGAGTTATCGACGCTTCACCATCTTAACACACACTGAGGTGTCAGCGCCCTCTGCTGGTGTGTCTGTTCAGCATGTCTGATCTGTTGTGCAGATCGTGGGGAAATCTGGCATGACCAAGCTGATGATCATCCCCAGCCCGGTCAGGAGCGACCAGGGCTCTCGGCCCTGCCAGAGACACGCAGCGCTCAGGAAAGGTAGGCAGGGAGTCCTGGAGCTCTGTTCTGGGGCCAGGCCACAGTGACATGGTTACTGTCATGTAGCCTGATGCAGCACTAACACTGACAGCTGTTCCTGTTCCAGCTTCTGAACAGGACACGATGGTTTCTGTTCCAGCTTCTGAACAGGACATGACACCAACGGTACGGTCGAGCAGCGTCCAGGTGAGCATCCTCCTGAATCACAACACCACACCTGCTCACGCTAGACCTGCTTAAGCTAGACCTGCTTAAGCTAGACCTGCTCACGCTAGACCTGCTTAAGCTAGACCTGCTCAGGCTAGACCTGCTTAAGCTAGACCTGCTCACGCTAGACCTGCTCACGCTAGACCTGCTCACGCTAGACCTGCTCAAGCTAGACCTTCTCACGCTAGACCTGCTTAAGCCAGACCTGCTCACTCACGCTAGACCAAAATGCGTTTTCATTTTCCAAGATCGAGATCAGAGAGAGACCAACTCCATCTGCATCCAGACAATCAATTTAAACCTGTTTCAAACGATCAATAAATCTGAATCCACTAGAGTATGTGTGTGTCTTCATTTCAGTTCCAACCAGTCTGTACAACTGTAATAGTATTCTAAAATGAATATTACTGGTCCTGATCTAGTGGTGAAGTTAGTGCAGCGGCACTGGACTGGCACTGCCCCCTGCTGGTGAGCCAGGGGTGGAGCGTGGCAGGATCAAGCTGAAGCGTCCTCGCCCCCCCGTCTCAAGCCAGGCCATTGACAGCCTCCGGCGAGGGCACACTCTGTTCTGGGGGGATGGAGAGGGAGGAGAGAACGTCGACAGTGTGTGGCTAACAACAGCTCCTCAAACTAGTGGACTGTCCAAGAGGACTGCCTCCACTGTGCTGTCTAGAGACAGACAGCCTGACCCTAACCCTAGAGAAGCAGAGTCTGGTTCTTACATTTAGTCATTTAGCAGACACTCTTATCCAGAGCGACTTACAGTAAGTACAGGGACATTCCCCCAAGGCAAGTAGGACATAACATCATTTCGTACAGCCAGGGAATCAAACCAGCAACCTTCTAATTACTAGCCCGATTCCCTAACCACTCAGCCACCTGACTCCCCTGGTTCTTACCTGGCTTCCTCCAGTACAGCTGCCTCTTCTGGGGGGGCCGTTAACCACATCGCCAGCAGGTCTGGACTTTTCTTCTGTTTGCTTTGCAGTGCTGAAGGAAGAGAGGGGACATTAGGAAACAGGGACAACAGCATGCTGAGTCACACACACACGTACCTGGAGGAACCTGGCTCCCTGTCCATGGCACACACGCGCACGTACAGCAACAAAGTATTATTTATGATAGATCATCAGAAGGGGTTTTAATCGCCATGAAAGTTTGCACAGATAAGGAATTTACTTTGGCAGGAAGGTGCATACATTCAACATACAATAAATCTTAAGTTTAACAAGTCTAACTATACTAAAGGTACAAAGTCTAACTGATACTAAGGGCCTAAAGTATGTAAAATAAAATGTAAAGTATGAAATAGCTGTAATATGCAATATAAAAATACAAATATGAAACATATGGCAAGGTGTCATCGTGCAAATAAAGTGTTAAAGTCTGTGAGACCATGGCCTTGTTGAAGAGGCCAGCAGCGGATGGGAAGAAACTTCTTGTGGCGTGAGGTTATGCTCATTCAGCCCAGGTAAATCAGAGATCGGCTAATGTTCCGCGAGCACATCTTCCAGGCAACTTTTCTTTACGTAAGTAAATAAATGGGGTGCTAGTTTACCTATTTTGGATTGGTTTCAAACTTAACAAAAATCTGGAAAAATTATTCTATGAAAAAGCTAGTGCTATGAGCCAGGTTTGAGAATCGAACAAAAATTATTGTGGGAGATTTTGGATATGTTGACTGGAGTTAATATAATAAAAACGACTGGACGAGTCGGGTAGCAAATCGGAAATGCAATACTACCTGCATCCACCGAGGCCGTTGCCTAGTGTTGTCATGGTAACGCATGTGCGCATGAATTCTTTTAATTCTTAGTAAATTTGCGATTTTTGTGGAACTTTTTAAATAGACCTAGCTAACTAGCCATGTGTATACACTACAATTCATTCCCAGCAACATTTGGCAACGACAGTAGGTATTCACAAGGTGAATACTAACCCTGCACAGGGTGAGTCTGCCAGATGGTTTAGAATAAGATTGAACCCTTTTCCCTAGCTAGACTACTATACTGTAACTAGCTAGCACTCGAGCTCTTAGGTGCAGTAGCTAGAGCAAACTTTACATGTTTGTTTTATTTTCTGAATTGTCTAGCAGTGGGTTTGCTACAGTAGTTCGCAGAATATAAGTATACTAAACCCACCGCAAGGTGGTGCGCCACCCTTTCTAATCGTCGAGCATCGACATCAACCTGTTGAGCGCTGAGTAGCAGCTCTGAGTGCGTCTCGATATAGATGGTTAGCAAAATGCTAGACTAGCTAGAGTTTAGGGCTGCAGCAAGCTAGCTGAAGTAAAGTGTCATGTATTGTCAGAGAGCAATCTATTGCTAGTTACTTGGGTTATTGTAATTTATTGTGTAGTTGGTAATCCACTGATTGATACACAACGGTGAACAGTTGGTTATAGATACAATACCCATTCATGTAATGCAAAAACCAGCTACGACGTTACGCCGTCACCATCACGCAAGCAGTACTAGTAGGACGAGCATTCGGCTTTGTTTTGTCTAGCTATTACTTAGAATCTAGCCTTCGCTCTGACCATTCAGGTTACATTCAAGCTAGCTAGCGAGGAACGCTAGCCAACTTAATCCTTACGTCCTTGTAGTACACTGTCTTTAGGTTTTCTATTTAGATAGCAAGCTAACTAATGGTTGGTTGGTCTATTTTTTTTTTATTGTTGCCGCGTATTTACTTCAATGCGATCTTGTTATTTAGCTGAAAAGTTAAAATAATAGAATGAATAATGCGTAATTTAGAAATCAGTGTACTATCGCGGAGCGCGACAAACAAACAAGGACCTTCTCAGCCAGTTGCATTAACATTAGGTAAGTAATAGTAAAACGTAATTGACTGCGAGCTTTTGTAAGAATTGTTCTTCATAACAACCTGTTAGCGTTCATAATTACTTTTTCGATTGGTACCATTGGTCCAAGACCAGGCGGTCAAAGTTAAGCAACATATGATTAAGACGTTTGTCTCTCACAGTAAGCAATGAACTAGCTACAGTATTCGCTAAACTTGCTGTTAAAGGAACAACCCCTGAAAGGCTTAAATGTTTTTATTTATATAAAATATATTTATCAATAACCATTTAATTCCCTGAACTATTGGATTGTGGTATACGAAGTTGATCAATCTACATTTTAAGCTGAACGTGTATTACTAACGTGTTAGCTTTTTGGTACTGGGGCCAAGAGGTTGCTACTGAAACAACCAGAAACAACACACATTTGAGCTGTTTGCTGAAAAGGATGAAATATTATACTAGTTGTCACATCATGTGTACAACGTGGTGTGTTTAATTCTCTGACATAAGAGCATTAGAGTCTGAAGTGTGAACAGGTGAACCCAGTAGTGGTTGTGCATTTAATTGTGCTATCAGTAAAATATATAAACGCATACATATACACACTCATTCTGTTTTTTATTTATTCATTTTTAAGTGCCATGGATCCTGGGCATCGTAGGAGTAACCCTCGACTCACAGATGTAGATGGAAGCCATCAACAAGTAATGGAGAGACCAGCAGATCTGGAGCAGAGATTCAAGGATGGAGAGGCTTGGAGGCTTGTGGATGTACTTCTCTCTGGAGGCGCTCCCTGGGGCTTCACTCTGAGAGGAGGGAGAGAGCATCGTGAACCTTTACTCATAACAAAGGTATTTGTTGATGCTAATTACTTGTGACCTTGGCAGGAGGCCTGTATGCCACATCTTCCCAAAATATATCGTAGACAGCGACATAGATAACATGCTGTTAGGATAGTAGCATACATCCTGCTAATTTGCTTGTACGTCTGAGGTAGAGTTATATCTGCTTTGTTGTGCCGGAGGACATGTACATCCGTTAAGATGAGTCAGTTTCGTCAGAGATGCACATCGATTATGTTTAAGTCATACGCTCTTAACCTCACTCGCACATTTTCACCGCTCAGTATCTTTCACTTAATCAAATGCTTTATGCTTTATGAGCATTTTTCTTTGCCAGAACTGTCTAAAACTGACAAATGTTACTTTTCTGAGTGAATTAAGTTCATAGCAGAGCCAGGATTGAAGACTTGGTTCCCCCCAGTTGTCATGTCAACCAGTGCTCTATGATGTCATATTTGGGCTCCATAAACCTGTCTGGTGAGCCTGAGAGAGTGATAGCCTCGTGTTCAGCCTTCACCTTGTTCCCACTGTAAACGTCTCCTCTCTATATCAAACATGCCCTGCACCATCGCTCTCTCAGACACTGTATGTGACAAGCATTCCAGTATTTCGTCTTGTTAAATAACTCATGGCTGCTCGCTGGCTGTTCTGCCATATGGACATAGTTAGAGATGGAATCTTTGAAATGGCAACACAAATACCGCTGGCCACACACCGACCAAACTGTCGACCAACGGCTCTTCTGACAACTTGTTGGTCAAGGTCATCCATCATTGTAGAAGTTCAGTGTTCATAAGGCCCCATGCGGTAGCTGTTCCTTTTCCTTGCGCAGGTGGTTCAGAGCCAGCCATAAATGATTGTTGTGGGCTGTAGTTTAGAGTAATTTGGTATAGTGATTTTAACTTTGGTTCTTTTAAACTCCAAATCGACTCTCACGTGGTCAAACCGATGTTGGTTCTACACGTTGAAACGTCCAGAATGTAAATCCTATGTCTTCGGTTTACTTCAAACATGGGGGGGGTATTCACACCAACCTGACTGTGGCCCGTTTTATGCTAACAGGCTAACAGGTTACTGTTGCTATATTTAGGTTTGAACAAAAATATTTCACTGTTCTCTGTATAACAACTTCTGATATGTTTAAACAGTGTGGAGAAAGGGTAAGATTATTCTGTCATAGTGCCAGTAATGTAAGATTGTGTCTGAAATACCACACTGCTACCTCCCTGGTGGGTAGTTAATGATTTACTGCAAAGGACCTTGTTGGTTAATTCGAAGCGGAGAAACCAGCTTCTGTTTATCTAGAATTCAGCTGTTCTGCTTGCTTTAGTCTTGTGTGTCATTTCTCTATTGACCAGAACAAGTCCAAAGTCCAACCCGGCCACATCAGGCCCCATTCCATAGAGGCCCAGGCAGTTCACAAGCTCAGAGTAGCCCAGAAGCAGCACCCACCTGTACCCTCACTGTAGGTTTTTAGAGACATGTGATCCAAATGATCTGAATTCTTACTGTTTTGCTAAGTAGGCTGTAAGCTTATGGTCCGGCCACAGTGGTGAATTGTCAGCGTAAGCCACTTCCCAGCGGCATTTGCAACTTTGGGTTCAGCCTTGGCAGGCTTTCAGTTTTTTTTTGCCACTGAATGCCAGAGAAACGGTGCAGGAGACCTCCCGTGGATACGGTCACCCTCTAACAGTTGGTGAGATGTTAATTTTTGACTTATCTGTCTAGGTATCGCATGAACTGTTTGAGCCCAATCCAGGCCATGTCTGTCTTTGATTTAAGAAATGCAGTTATGATTAACGAACTGAGAGGTAGAATTTGACTGTCTTTCACATTAATGATTGGTTTACATTAATGATTGGATGATATGATTGGAATGGCCTACATCAACACAGATGTGGTTGTGAAAAACATCTACTCTTATGATGCAGAGGGATTTAAGGATCTAATGATATCAGTTTCAGAAGGCTATACGGAAAGGCTCAACTCCAGTTTTGCTCTTTTTATATTCCCTTTCTGTGTTTGGGTCAAGTTGTAGCATAGTTTAGTGTTACTGGCAGTACCAGGAACAGGGGAGGAATGTTGGAGCTTTGCACTATTCTCCAAATGTACTGAATTATCCTTGACAGCCTGAAGCCCTCTGGAATGGCATGATGGGGCATCTGTGATAAATTTAGCCAGGATTAGAGATCCAGATCCTTCTTTTAGAGTGTTCCTCAGATCACAGTCTTTGATTCTGAAGGCCGGGTTGTATTATGTTGAATTCCAGGTGAAGATCCAACTTGATGAAGAGGGTAAGATCAAGATGCTTGAACTCTCAATGCCCCGGGGGTGCTGTTGCTCGGAGACATCCCTTACCGATGATGCTAGACAAGTCCACCTCTGTATATCAGATGTATGATCAAATATATAGTCTAACTGTTACCCTTTAGTTTTATAGTCTGACGTCTGGATAGTATGTGAAGGACTCCGTTTGTAAAGATCACAGTGCTCCTGATCCATCTGTGTTCGGTTCCTCCTGTGTGCTCGACTGTGAGCTCATAGCAGCCTGGGTTGGAGGTACACAGTCATAATAGCCTCAGGAACACCCAGTCCTCACAGTGGAGGACTGAAATGATAGACTCTGTGAGTCATTTTCCCTAATTTAAGATCTTTGTGGATTCTTTAATGAAAGGGAATAAAACCCTTTCGAAGATTGAAGACCGTCGGAGCATTGTTTAAACTGGGAGAAAAAAATAATCTGGATCTAATTAAAATTCTCGACATTCCACTCGTGCCCGCGTTATGTTTTGCCAAAGGTCTTCATGGACTTTGTTTAAGTCCCCTGTCTGAATAAACCTAAATAATCCTGTTTTACACTGCACGCACCTTACGCTTTCAGAGAACACATTTTAGCTCTGCTAAAGACTTCTTTAAAAGAGGCAGGGGGGGAATCTGGAGGGAAATGTCGAAGCTCAACTTGTTGTGACATGTTTTATGTCCTGAACAATCACCCACATTCACAAACTGGTTTTGCCAATTAAGAATTCTTTGTGAGACATGTTTGTGCCTTGGTCCTGACTGTTTGGGAATTGCTCAACCACTGGAGGGAAGACCGCAGTCGGAACGGAACATTTTAAGTGCATCAACTTGTTGGAAAGAGTATCTTAGCCCAGTTTTCTATTGAACTTTGAAGTAAAAAAACAAAAAAAACATGACTTTGTTCAGTCTGTAGTTTTTTTGGGAGTCTCAGGGTTATTTACCATAGGAGGTGCTGGGGACGGATGGGAACACACACCAGGAATGTTTAGACTATCCTACCAGAGCTGGACAAGAGGGGGATGTCGGATGGTGTGTGTGTGCATGTGCTCGGCGAAGGCAGGGACTAGCTCACAGCTCTTAGGGAGAAGAATCCTATTTGATGGAAGCGGAATGTTGGTGGACGGTGGAATGTTGGATGTGGGAGTCAGAGGTCTTTCCTTTTTCTAGTCAGGGCTTTTGATTTTTTGTGTGTGTGTGTTAATGTATAGCTTGTGTGCGTTTTATAAGTTGTAAGGAAAAGGTTTGCAAGGTGTTAAAAATGTTACCTGTTCATTAACTGGCTACCTGTGGGCTTTTTGCTTCACTGGAAGCCTAATAGAAAGATGCTTGGTCAGGCACGTAAAAAAGCCTGCAGACAGCCTGCTCCCCACCATACCTAAACATGCATGTGTCAGATAGCCATAGGACTGGCTGTGTTCTGTCTTTACTAGTCGGCCCCCAGCAGGGAATATATGTGTGGGAGGCCTGGCCAGAGACAGAAGCCTTGTGTTATGACTCGCGTCCGCACTCGTCTAACGCTGATAAACGACGTGAGACGCTCAGACCTGGTTATCTGACCCCCAGCTCCAGCACTAAGCCGTGCGTAGGCGAAGCCGTAGGCCAGACTTAGTCCCTGGGATCACAATGTCCTGTCAGCACAGCGCACAGGACGCCCGTCAGCAGAAAACCCCACATTCCTCCCCGCCAGCACCACATCCTTCCCTCGTCGCACCACGGAGAGACATCTGGCTATTTTTGGCAGGACACGGGTGTAGGGGGGGTCCCCAGGATGAGGAGAGTTTGGGGGGGGGGGGGGATATTGGCGTAGAGGAAGACTAGCCTTGAGCTGAGAGGGGATCTCATCATCCCAGGTCCACTTAGCAGGGTGAGAACACTAGCACGTCGAGAGAGAGAGAGAGAGACGTCAGCGCCTTGCTGGGTTTCCTCTTTTCCATTGTTTCAGCTCTTTCTTTTCCTCGCTGTGGAGAAGAGCATCCTGTCAAGCTGTTTTGAATTATTTCTCTGTGGTTGTTTTAAATGGGGGGGGGGGGCAGCTTACAGAGGTATCCCGAGAAAAAAAAAACTTTGCCTCCTTGAGCGCTGTGTGGACTCAACCACAGGATGTCACAGAGACCCGGCTGATTTAGAAATAATAAACATCAGGGGTGCTCTGGGTGTGTGCAGCTAGTGCTGGGACGGAGTGAGGCGTACGGGTTGGTCTCGCACTGTTACAGTGTTCTGAGGTGGAAATACGTCGTTAGACTTTTTCGATAAGGTCTCCTGTGTTGGTGGTGTTTGCTTTAGCAGGCTAGTGACTGCAGGCAGTTTCGGGTTTTTGGCCTCCGTATCTCTGCATGCGTCAAGTCTCAGACCGGTTATGTACAACAGCAGCAGCAGAAGAAGTGTAGTGATGTCATCCATCCTCCTCGGTTTTGATAGGCCAACACCTTTTACTCGCTGTAGATTGTGAGGCACTGACTCATACAGCAGTGTGTGAACTGTGTCTGAGAAGAACAAACATTGCGCGCCGTTTCAGGAATTCGATATTATGTTACCCTTCGATCGATATCCGTAGTTCACCATTCAGTGTTTCTCCAAGAGTCCTCTTTTATAAGGAAAAACGAGGAAAGGTGAATATTATTCAGAGGTATCTGAATCTTATCTGCCGTTAGGTCAGATCACGGCCTAGTGGGTTGGAAAGGTACACATAGCTCTCTGAGTCATTATGCACTCACTCCCCCTCTGCTCCCCTCCCCCTTTCTCCCCTTCACTCCCCTCAGCCAGTGGAGGAGTGGAGCTCTCGTTATCAGCTGTACAGCCTGTCTGCATGTTTCCAAGTCTCCACACACTCTTTATTCCCCTCTCTCTCTTTATCTCTCTCTCTTCCTTTGTCCCTCTGCCTCTCTCTCTCTGCCTCTCTCTCTCTCTCTCTCTCTCTCTCTCTCTCTCTCTCTCTCTCTCTCTCTCTCTCTCTCTCTCTCTCTCTCTCTCTCTCTCTCTCTCTCTCTCTCTCTCTCTCTCTCTCTCTCTCTGCCTCAGCCTTTGGTTTCCTTTGTGCCCTGCCCCCCCTCCTGTGTCCTGTGATGTCCAGGGTCCTCATGGTGGGTGTTCAGAAGTAAACACCTGACTCCCTAACCATGGCCTGGCCTGTTTCTCTGGTGACCCCCCTCTTCAGTGACCCTGTCTGGGGGGCGGGGGGGGGGGTGATATCAGGGTGTGATGTCAGTGTTGGGTTAACAGGTCGTCAGTGTTGGGTTAGCAGGTCGTCAGTGTTGGGTTAGCAGGCCGTCAGTGTTGGGTTAGCAGGTCGTCAGTGTTGGGTCAACGCCCTGAAGTCAGTGTGGTCAGTGCCTCTGTGGCTGATCCTAGCCAAGCCCAGCATCCTTGGAGGGGGGTGAGAGCCTGTGTTTTTCCAGGTGTGTGCCCTTCCAAGGCCCTGCGGTGTCCTGCCTACCTCTCCTCAGCTTGGGAACCTATAATAAGGCCTCCCTGACACAAACACAATGTGGTTTGTTGTTCCTGCTCAGACGTTCCTGACCTGCTGTCTTTGATGTGTTTTTACGCCCCCTCCAGGCCTCCTCTCTAGAAATAAACCTCCCCACCCGACTGTCTAAACAAACACTGCTCCGGTCGGTTCTGAAGGGTTCCCGTTCTGTCCTGGTCTGTTGCGATGCCGTTTTTGCCTGTTCTTAGGCGCTTCGTGCCCCGTGCCGTACGGTCCTCTGACGGGGTCCTGGCTGATCTCCAGTGTGTCTTGTGTTTCAGGTGGAGGAGGGCAGCAAGGCGGCGGCCGTCAGCCTCCAGGTGGGAGACGAGCTCATCAACATCAACGACTTCCCCCTTAGCGGCTACAGACAGGAGGCCATCTGCCTGGTGAAGGGCTCCTACAAGACTCTTTCCCTGGTGGTGAAAAGGTACGGCCAAGAGACACCGACCTCCTCCTTTCTCTTTCTCTCACTGTCTCTTTCTCTCTTGCTCTCTCTCTTTCTTTGTCTATATCTCTCTACCTCCCTCTCTTTCTTTCTCTCTCTCTCTCTCTCTCTCTCTCTCTCTCTCTCTCTCTCTCTCTCTCTCTCTCTCTCTCTCTCTCTCTCTCTCCCCCCCGGAGCTCTGGAGCGCACACCTGCTGTTGCCCCTCCCCCTCTCTCTCTCTCTGGCCCTGGTCGCCATGACGACATCCCAAAGAGAGGGATGATTGGATGGCAGCGAGGAGGGAGTTCCCCAGCTGTCTGTCGGGCCTGGCTGTGATGTAGCTGGTTAGTGTGTCAGTGTGGCTCGGGCCTGTGGTCCTGTTCACTGACCTGCTCTCCCGTGCTCACACTAACTGGATCGGCCTGTTCAGCCAGATTGAGCCGTGCCGCAGAGTTCAGGGTTGTTTACACAAACAGGAGGAAGTGGCTGGAGGGGTGACATCACTCTCCAGTGTATCAGACCCCACCCTAGCTGGTGTGGGAAACACCTGTCGTGGGAAAATGGCTTCTGCCCCGTGCTAATCCACTAATCTTGTCTCCCAGTCACTACCGATCTTATCAGCTTAGATCCTTTTTTATTAATTCTGTCGCCCTTTGCCACAAAGAGACGACAGCAACAATAAAAGAGAGTGTTTGCATGGTCCCTCCTGGAGGCTGCGTTTATTCAAAACAAACGCATGCCAACTTCCCTCTTCCTGGTTTCCTCTCTTGTCATGGAGGACAAACCGGCACGCTCCCACGAACAATAAGCTCACGTCACTCAATGAACCCTCACACGAGCTCTACAAACTGACACCCTGCTATGGGTGGAGTGTCCAGTAAGGTAACTTCTGAATCATTTGGACCCATGTCCAGGCAGATACGTTCTAAAAGGCCTCATTGTGTGCAAAACACTGCTTTCTTTGTCTGGACTTCACGCCATGTCATTTAATATCAGAACGTAAGCCCTAAGCAAACACGCTTCCACAATAGCGTCTTCTCTCGTCTGTGCTCGTCCCCTGGCAGAGACGCACAGCTGTGGGGGTCCTCAGCTGTCTCTAGTTGGGTGTGTTGCGGATGGCTGTGCGTACTGTACGGCTCACCACAGCAGGAACAATGACTCTGGAGGAGATGGGGAACCCATGACACGCACGAGCCTCTCGATTCTTCTGCGCCCAGCTCTGGACTCAATGATCCCTTTTCTGTCTCGTCATCCTAACTCTGCGCCTGCTGACATGTTTCTTTCTCTCTCCCCCTCTCCCTCCCTCCCTCTCTCTCTGTCCCTCTCTTTCTTTCTGGCTCCCTCCGTTTCATTCTCTTCCTCTCTGCGGATGTGAACCGTAGTCATAGTAGATGACGCAAAGAAAGTGAAACGGCCGAGGTGACACCGGCAAGTTGTGGCTGGGTTTGAGGCTTGTCGCAGGGCTGCCCCCGATTTTAGATGTGATCTCCCCGGGGCGCAGTGTGCCTGAGAGAGGAATGCTGCTCGTACCAGAGTGACCATCTGATCCCCTGAGAGCACCTTTTCACATCTCCACAAGGACTCTTGTCTCCGGCCGCATTTAGTCGTGATTATACGACGAGCAGGAAAACATCCCTAGCCTGTCGTTATGCAAAGCCACAAAAACAAACCGGAGTCTGAATTAGACTGGAAGATTCCGAGGCTCAGTCGCTACTGGGACCTCAAAGCTTGGCTGTCTGACATCTCCCCCATGCTAATTGGCATGTGATTGTTGATAGTGTTAGCCTGTAAAGATGCCTACAAACGTTTTCCAAGGTGATTCAGGTCTGGACATGGCTTGCAATGTGGGCTTGGCCATTCCATGTAGCAACAATTTGTTAGCACGCTACTCTAGGGCACCACCATAGCACACCTTTCTTAATAAAATAATGGATTCACTTTTATGTGAAGCGGTGTATTTTTCCAAATAACGTGTATTGAATTGAAGGGGGGGGGGAGTTGGGGGGGGGAGTTAGAGATACCAGGTATATACCTGGTATCTCATGATCTGCAAGCAAATGTTCCACCACTGAACTACACACATTCCCCAGCCTTCCTAGTTTGTATTCTCTTCAGTATGCGTAAGGCAGTGTTGTGGCCCGGTCAAGCCGGCAGGGGGTGGAAACTTCCAGAACCTGCTCCCGTCTGCAGGCGTGGCCACGGAGTGGGAGGGGCCTGGCTCCAGCCTCTTACCTGTGATGACTCATGTGGAACGATGAGGTCATCAGGAGGCAGGGCCTGGCACAGGTGACCGTGGTGCAGACACAGGTGGGGTAGCAGAGACTATGGGATGTGGTAACCAACGGTGTTGAGCTTTGACACGTTTTCAGACAAGAGGTGTTAAGTGATCATTTGTTGATCAGCTTTTGATGCTACTGATATGGAGCCACAGAATGCAGAGATCTGGCAGATTGTAGAAGAAAAAAACGTCAAGCTAAACTTTTAATCTCTCTAAATTGGATAGTCTGGTGTCTTTGCCTAGTGACATAAGTAGAGAACCTAGCTGTGATTCTGAAGGCTGTCTAAGCTGTCTTGTGAGACAGTGCTTGCTTGGTTTGTTTATCTTGGGGTTCCATTCCCTTGGGGTTCGTATGCAGTCAGCATAAAGAGTGCATAGGAACAAGTATGTGTTTGGGTCAGAGGGTGTATGGATGTTGCAGAGATCTGTGGTATGTTCAGCCTAGTCACAGAGCCATCTAGTGGTCTCAAGTTATGCACGCAAAAGAAAGTTGGACTTTTTGCACTTTTGTCAAATTCTTTGCATTGACCACATAGCCTTTGCAAGCTAAAAGCAACAAAAATAAACAGTTGTTTTTTCTCTGTCCAGTCCGATCCCAAGGAGGGTTTACATGGTTCAGATGTGCTAATCCCCCCCCCCACACACACACACCATCCCGCTAAATTGTGTTTTGCTCCATCAAGGTGACATGACACAGCTTTCATTTCATGGATATGGATGGGGAGTAGAACTATTTTCCCTGCCCCCCCTCTCCCCAAGAGACAGAATAATCTAGAATGACTCCAGCGTTCCAGGCTGATGACTTTAACCTTAAACAGAGCAGCAGGCGGTTGCTCGTTCGTGTTGAACACTTACTGAGGTATGTAACCCTAAGCACTTTCTCATGTCTGCTCTGAATTTATTGCTGAATCAACACAGTAAGTGCTACCCCTCACCGTCCAACTAAAGGCCAAGCACTGCTAAGGGATCTGAATCGGTAACCTAGTTTGTGTTTTAATGCAGCCTAGCATAGCAAAGGAAGCATCTATGAGGTATGTTATGCCATCAGCTAATTATTAGCGGCTTATATTAGCTGCTAACATAAGAAAAAATGCTCAAACATTAGCTGCTAATTTTAGCAGACAAGGGGGAAAAATTGCCTTATTTTTGCCACTTAATGAAGCAGAGGGACCCAAGTTTTGAGGATCCTCCAGGTGTTGAGGGGGGCCCAGGTGTTGAGGGGGGCCCAGGTGTTGAGGGGGGCCCAGGTGTTGAGGGGGGCCCAGGTGTTGAGGGGGGCCCTGGGTGTTGAGGGGGGCTCAGGTGTTGAGGGGGCCCCGGGTGTTTAGGGGGGCTCGGGTGTTTAGGGGGGCTCGGGTGTTTAGGGGGGCTCGGGTGTTGAGGGGGGCCCGGGTGTTGAGGGGGGCCCGGGTGTTTAGGGGGGCCCGGGTGTTGAGGGGGGCCCGGGTGTTGAGGGGGGCTCGGGTGTTGAGGGGGGCTCAGGTGTTGAGGGGCAGTGTGTCAGCACAGACAGCCAGTGACTCGCCGCCTGGTATTCCACTCAGCCCAGGAATGTGCCGGTCATTATGGCTCGCTCACGGTTCAGCTCTCCCTCCCATCCATGACTGGCCTGATTGTGAGTGCTGCTTTGTTAAATCCAAAGGGGGAGGGGGGGAGGGGGGTAGAATCACCTCCAGGATCCAGCATTTTCTAGCGTTACATTTAATGATGTGTTATTGCCACCCTCTGTTAAGTGATCAGGTCTGGCCATTAAGCATGGATGGATTATCCACTGTTTTAAGCAACAGTCAAGAACCAACATCCCTGCCTTAAGTAAGAAAAAGGGTCAGAGTTAACTAGACCCTCTAATCTGATTACCAAATACCTCATCAAAACTAAAGGCCTTTTTAATCGTTCGTGTTAATGATGTTCGGTTCAACATGTGAAATGGCAGCGTTTGTATTGATGCATGAGACTTCAAATTAAACGTTGAATGTAGTTCCCTGGCTGGTGGGGGGGGGGGGGGGGGGGGGGGGGGGGGGGGGGGTTAAGAGCAGCCAGCGTTTTAGTGAAGTTAAAAGCCTTCAAATGGCCCCCTGTCTGGAATGTATGCTCCAAGGATCCCCATACAATAGATCATTGTGAAAGGTTGTTTAGTAAAGCCCTCCTATCAACTTTAGGCCCAAACAGTTCTTCGCTAATCTTCTTGCCTGTCACCAGACTGAGTTTTAATCAAAACTTTGGAGGTCAGGCTGTAATCTAAGTCTGTTTTGAAGTCTCCTACAAAGTTTCTGTTGTTGAACTTAGCCGGTGTCTGTATGAACCAGGTGGTGTAGGTTTGTTATCTGCGGTCAGACGGTATCAGAGTGACCATACAATCTGCTCACAACCCTTCTTTAGGAGGCGTTGAAAGTATCCTTGAACTAAAGACCCTACTTCGTAATATGGCCTTGCAGCTTCTGTTTTGTCTTAATACTTTCTGTTGGCATTTTCAAGAATTTTAGCATGTAGCCAGCCAGCCATTTCTAAATTACACTGTCATCTGTTTAGTTTCATCCTTTAAAAAGTATGTTGTGGCTGCTCAGGTGATAAGGCCAAGCTGTTGATGTCCCCAAAATCAGACAGTTAGCTGATTTGCGTTTGTCTGATTGTTGAAATCATCCGCTGCTGACGTCTGTGTTGGGGTGCGGGGGGGGGGGGGGCCTGCTGCGTTCCCTAGCTACCGAGGGCTTTAGAAAACCACCGTGGCCTTCCACCTCAACCGATCAACCTGTTGCCATAGGGATGAGAGAAATGCACGTCTGCCTCACAACACAAGGAGAGTCCACCGTTTCAACTCATTAGCATACCGGCCACCGGGAGCCAATGGGACGGCGCAAGGTGCCGGATTACTCAAAGGGGAATGGCTGGGACAAAGGCCCTCCTCCTTCCCTTATACACCCCACCGCCCCCTTTCAGGGGTAAACCTCACCCATGATCCCTAGGGAAATCTGCCCTGGCTGGTACCCACACAGGCAGTAGAAGTTTCAGAGTCGGCGTGTCAGGGTGGCTTACGTCGCAAGGCTGTCGGGTGTGTGGCCAGTGTGAGGACCTCGCGGTGGCTGTTTGGTCCAGGCCGTTGAGGAGGGAGAGGTGCCGTGCACTGATGGCCAGAGCCCGGTGGTACTCAGTGGTCTGAGTGTGTCTTTGTCCCGGGCCCCCCCCCTTTTTGAAGTGCCTGTGGAATGCGGTGCGTGAGGAGCCCAGCTAGCTCAGCTCTCTGGAGGTCTGTGGGTTTGCTGCTGGTCTGCTGCCCCGCTGGAACAACACTGGCTCCCAGGGAACTGGAGAGGATCTGAGGTGAGCAACCAACTCCTCACTTTCTTGTTCCCTTCCCTGCCCCCCCCCCCCTCACACACTCCGCCCTCTGAGAGCCTGGTGAGTTGATTGGCGCCTCCTCTCTCGTGTGTTCTTTCAACTGACTTTTTTAAGTTTGAAGTGTTGTATTGTTTTTCTTTGCTGTGTAAACTTGCTTCTGGGTACTGGAGGGTGTTATTTGTTGCTGTGACACATGGATCTGGATCACCGGTGTAGCATATGGACCGCTCTCAAGGCTGTGTTTTGTGACCCCAATAACAGTCTGGATTATTGTGTTCAATCAGCACAAGGCCAGGCATCATTCAGGTTAAGCCATCATCAGCAACATTCAGCATTTCATAATCAAATAGGCCTACCAGATAATCTGTTAATGTCGGTCTCACACAGTGAAGTATAACCCTGCTAACGGGATAGATGACACCATCACTGTTTGCTGATGCTCGTCTGCGGTTCCAGAGTGGTTCTGCAGGTCCTTGAGCCTACATGGCTACTATTCTTGAGGCTAAATGTTCTTACCAGTTGGCAGTTAGGTCCTCGCGAGGGACGTGTTTACTTTTGAATGTGTCTCTGTGAAGAGGTGAAGTGAGTAGGGGTTTTCCACAGTTCAACCCCCCCTCCCCCCACCACCACACACACACTCCCCCTCCTCCCTGTCTAGCCCCCCTGCTCCACTGATTCACTCTCCTGGCATATCTGTGCCGGTCCAGCTGTAGCCCTGACAATACGGCTAATAAAGCCAGGCTCGTTTGCATATGAATGGCGCGCGGCACCATGTGTGGCTAGCTGCCGAGTGCTCCAGAAAGACAGACTCGGTGGAGCCCAGGAAGACAGAGCCTCACTCCGGCCCTCTCTTTGTCCCCTCTAAACAAGACTGGAGGATCAGTTCGGAAAAGGTTTCTTCCGCTTTTGCCACTTCGCCCAGCGAGACGGTGAGGTTTCCCCCGTCCGCTGGTGTGGAATTCAGCCGGCGTGGCTTGACTGCTGATGTGGCCGTCGAACGGAACTGTTCTTGACCAGCGGCGTCCTCTGACCGTTCAGGTCTCGACCCAGCGTGGCGGAGGGGGGGGTCCGGTGACCTTTGACCTTGTGGCTTTATAGGGCAACGAGGGCACGTCCCATTCCGATGGGAAAGAAAGTAAAGCTTTGTTTAGTTGAGCTCATCAGATTCACAACACCCTCTTGATCCTAAGAAGGTTAGACTAGTAGGAGTCTCGTCCGTGTAAGTGAGCTAATGCAGGCGCTGGGAAGTTCTGGGTTTGAGGAAATGTTTCGGGTAGTTTTTGTTTTTCTTACATGTGAGGTGAAATGTGTGTCTAGGAACAAAGCTCATCCCAGTGTGTCACAGCCACATGGGATAAGAGCTGGAGTTATGCAGCCAGATGACCTCAATCTCAGCTCAAACCTCAAGCACTTAGTTACAGACCATGAACATAGACAGCGGTCACCTAGCCTTCAGGACAACAGAGGCTGTTTACAGCCCGGGCTGTGTAGGTAACCAGCCCACTGCCAGACGCCGTCCCTTCACCTGCCTCCACATGATGTCACCTACGCTGTCCTTAACCAGCCAGGTCACCCCTCTCAGCAGGCCGCCCGGTGACACCGTTAAGCGTCACCGGGGGGCAGGAAGGGACAGGATCTGTCTGGGTGGCAGACGACAGCTTGGCCCGAGGGGGTGATGCGGCTGATCCGGGGTTTTGTGAGAGATTCTGTGGCCTCTAAAGCCCCCCCCTGCCCCCCCGCCCCATGCTGGGCTGTGGAGCCCCATGGGGGACATATGGCAGTCTGAGCACACAGCCTGGCTCTCTGGCTCTCCTCGCCTCTGTCAGCCTGTTCCCTCAGCCAGTCTGCTGACGGGAGGGTGATGTTTGTGAAGGCCTCACCCTGCTTCTGCATGAGAAGGTCATTCTGCACACAATCAGTTTTTTTGTTTTGTTTTTGTATTCTATATATATTTTTTGCTTTTAATTCCATCGTTTTTTTATATCAAGGTTTTTGGTTATTTCATCTGTGTGCATAGTTGTTTTCAAGGCACAGGGTGAGCAGTCACTAGTTTGACCAGGAGAGGGGGCCATGAAACCATGCTTTTGTAGGCACATAGTTTAGGAACAAGGTCAGCATTTTCTACTTGAGCTTTTCCAATAATTTCATGCAGCCTGAAGGTTGAATGTTTTGGAGGTCCAATTAGTATTTTATGAAGGTTGCAATATTATATATTAAATCCTTTGCGCACAAAAAACCACACACACACACAATGTCAGTGCTTTGTGAGTTTTACCGTTGTGTATGTGATCAGTTTTGAGCTGCCATTCAGCTTGTGTGTCCCCTCTTCCTGTTGCCTCCAGGAATATGAAAATGGTGGATATTGTAGCTCAGAAAATGCCCTCAGAAAGCGACGTGCATGTGGCCAGGAGCTTTCTCACGAAGATTTTGCGAAGTTCCATGAGGTATGGTACCAGTAGCTCACCAGCAGCACCTCTCCATGTCTCCATCAACCACCATCCAGTCTGGCATGTTCCCATTTGATTCCATGATCCCATTCTCCTGTCGTGGGGTCACCCACCCTCCCATACCAGCTCTCCTCATCCCCAGATGCAAACTCCCTTTGATTTAGTCCCCCCTCTGTCATCCAGCTGTTTCATTGTCTCATCACATGTGATGGTCTGTGATTTGGTCATGTGACGGCGGTTGCTGTGCTCGTGTTCGTCGCTCCGCTCGTTTCCGCGGATACGGCGACTGCTCATCTTCGTCGACCTCCCGTCGTGCTGATCTGTGTTTGTCTCGTTCTACCCCCTCTCCTCACATGCGTTACAGGAAGAACCGTTTCAGAGGGTAGGTTCCCGCCTGCATGGCTCTGTGTGTCCGTGTTCCGGCTGTATCATGTGACTCAATGTTCCACCTCAAATCTTATCTCTAGTTCTGTGATTTTTACTTTTGTAGTTGCCTACGCTCTGTAATTTCAAGTCTTCTGTACTTGTTGGCTGTTTTTGTGGTTAATGTTGAGTTCTGTGGTTTATAAATGGAAGTACATGCATTCCTGTGTTCCATACAGGCTTGCTCTCTAATCCAGAGCTGCTTTTTCCTCTCTCTCTCTCCCTCTCTCTCTCTCCCCAGGAGAAATGAACCCGTAAGCAGGCCTCACTCCTGGCACGCCACCAAGTTCAACGAGAGCCAATCGGAGACTGCCAAAATCCAGTCTCCGCCTCCGCCAGTCTGGCACACAAGATATGATGCAAGGTAGCTCAAGAATCATGAAACAAGTTCCCAATCCTTTCCCTCCTAGAAATAAAGCAAATTGAATTATATACATAAACAAAAAAAGCCTTTCTCAAAATCTCTGAGAAACCTGTGCATTTAAACGTTGTTTCTAAAGTGTGTCCATTCAATGGAGCTTTCATGCCCTCATCCCTGATCTGTGTCCCCAGTTCCTCCTCCACCGATCTCTCCACCGGCTGGGAGCAAACCAACCTGCGCAGAGTGTCCGACCAATTCAGCTCCCTGGGCAGCATGGACAGCCTAGAGCACGTCCCTCACCCCTACCCCTCCGGCCGCCTCTCCCCTGCCAAGTCCAACACCAGCGCGGAGCACCTGGGGGGGGGCGGCGGCGGGGGCGGCAAGCGCGACTCGGCCTACAGCTCCTTCTCCACCAGCTCCGGCACGCCCGACTACACGCTGTCCAAGAGCAACGCCGCCTCCACGGAGAACGTGCTCTACAAGGTCAGCCAGTGGGACTCGGGCGGCCGGCACAGCAACGGCAGGCACAGCCAGAGCCTGAGCGAGGGGGCGAAGGCGGACGAGCGGGCCGGGTACCTGCAGCTCCCCGGGGGGCCCGCGGGCCGGGAGAGCCCCCGGCCGGAGGAGCAGCCGCCCGGTCCTCGCCCCTCCAACTCGGGCCGGGCCAGCTTCGGCCCCGTGTGGCACGTACCAGAGAAGAAGAAGCCCACCCACTCGCCCTCCCCTCCTCCGCCCCTGCCGCCGGTGCGCAGTGACAGTTTTGCCGCCACCAAGGTCCACGAGAAGGGCCTCGTCATAGCCTACCCTGAGGACCCTGACCCCCACCTCCACACCAAAGCCCCGGAGGCCTCCGACACACGGCGTGGTTACAGCCTCTCCGCGAAAAACGACGCCGGCGGTCCTCACGTTTCATCCGATAGCTACCACCACAACCAGCTCAACTCCAACAAGCTGTACTCCCTCTCCAGTACCGACGTGAGGCTGGGCCCGCCCCCGTACGCCTACACACCTTACCACCAGCGCCAGTACAGCGACGAAAGCACTTTCTACTCCCAGCCCAGGACCCCGTCCGCAGCCAAACCGCACAACATCAGTGCCTACTACAGCAGCATGCAGGAGCTGCCCACCAACAACTTCACCCAGACGTACGGCCACACCCAGACCCCGGCCCCCGCCACCTCCCTGTCCAGCACGGCCATCGACCAGAACCCAGACGGTGCCGGCCACACCCGCTACTACTGCGTGACGGCCCGCCAGCCGGCATCACAGGCCCAGGTGGGAAAGACTGAGGACGGAGGAAGGGGAGCGTGTGTGGAAACGGTGAGCAGCGAGAGGGCACCCCTCAGCCCCCAGACGCTCCAGAAGACCAAGTACCAGCTATCTCAGCCACAGCCGGCGCACCCCACCGCAAAGGACAGCAACGGGTACGGTCAACAGGACGACCCGGCGCCACGCCACAAGCTGCCGGCTGTGCTGGCGCCCCCTGCCGGACCGGAGGGGCCAGCCAAGCACGGCGGGGACAACAGGGGCAGCCAGAGGAGGCTGGATGTTCAGAACGCCGAAGCCCACTACATGAGCTACCCTCCCAGCAGACAACCAGACCAGAGGAGGTCCCTGTCCACGCAGCACAGAGAGCCGGACGTCAGGCCGGGGGGTCCCCAGGGAGTCGGGATCTCCCCCCAGACCACGCCCTTGCTCCACTCTCTGTCGTCCGAGAGCGCGGGCCGGGGCGACGCCCCCGACCCGCTGACCCTCCAGCAGATGCGCCGAAGCGAACGCTTCGCCACGACCCTCCGGTGCGAGATCCAGATGAGGCGGGCCAAGCTGCAGAAGAGCAAGAGCGTGGCCGCCCTCAGCGGGACGAGCGAGGCGGCGGAGGAAGAGGAGGAGGCGGCGGAAGCCGAGTCTCAAGAGAACTCGGTGGCCTCGCCGTCCTCGGAGGGCTCCTTCAGCAGCACCTACAAGGACCACTTGAAGGAGGCGCAGGCCAGGGTCCTAAAGGCCACCTCGTTCAGGAGGAGAGACCTGGAGCCCGTCCTGCTGGAGCACTCCGGCTCGGACGGTCTACCCGGGTACCCCTCCTCCGTCCTGGGCCGCAAAGACTCCAATCCCTTGCCCAGCGTCTCCGAGGCGCCGCCCAGCCGGTCCGGCGGCAGTCAGGTGACCCGCATCGGAGGCAGGAAGCGTTTCACAACGGAGAGGAAAGTGCGGTCGTACTCTGAACCCGACAAAATCCACGAGGTGGGCGTGGAGGAGGGCGTGGCGCCCCCCGAGAGAGCAGACTCCATGACGGACCGAAGGAAGCTGTTCGAGACCACCGGGAAACCCGCCTTCCCCAAACCCCTCCCCAAGCACGGCCCGCAGAGCAGCTCGGAGGCTCCCAGAGAGCCCCAAGCGAGGGCCCTGGCGCCCAGCAGGGGGTCGGAGGACGGCCTCTGCGAGGCCCGGACCCGAGGCCTCCCCCCCGCGGAGTACCCGGAGGAGGCCCGAGGCCTGGAGGTCTCCCACAGGCAGGCCCTCCTGGAGCAGCAGAGGCTGGGGACCTTCGCGGAGTACGAGGCCACCTGGAGCCTCCCCAAGAAGCCGGCGGAGACCAGGGCGTCCGGGCGCTACCGGTCCGCCGACAACATCCTGGACCCGGCCGCGGAGGAGCGGACCAAACCCACCTGCGTCCACGAGCGCTCGCGCTCCTCCCCTTCGGCCGACCTCTACGGCCAGGTAACTCCTCCCACCCGCAGGGAAACAGTGTTTTTTTTTTCATTTTTTTTTTTCATTTTTTTGCATCTCACGCATACCAATAAGGTGAATGTAGAACTTGGAAGGCAGGCGCTTTTATGGAAGTTGATGTATACTGTGTATTTAGAATCTGTTATAAAGGTGAGATCCAGTGGCGTCTACAGACACTGCACCCTGAGTCAGTGATGCAGGCACAAAAGAAATGGGCTAAGTCAAATATTAATCTATGTTTCCTCATAAAGACACACCCTTAGACAAAGAGAGGGAGAGAGAGAGGTCATCTGACAGGAGCTTTCTTGCGTCACCTTTCTTCCTTCGAAGCAGCAAGCAGCGAAAGCACTCGTTACACATTCGCAGCACAAGCTGTTGAACTAGGTTTTTTTTTCTCGTATATTTTCTTTTCTGTGACGTCTCCCTTTGCAAGAATGCGTTTTTTGACGATCGTTTGTTAAACGAGCGACACGTGCTCTTGCTTCTCACTTGCTTTCAGAACATTCCGGTACCGGGAAGAAAGTCTGCAGAGCACTGCCAGCCTGAGCACCAGCCTGCAGCCCAGAACCACAAAGTCTCGAGGTGAGGACCCCCGCTTCACACACACACACACACACACACACAACCCATTCTCTCCACCAGGAAATCTGCTCACATCTCTGTGACCAACATCCACATATGGAGTTGGGGAATTTCCATCCTCTAGCCACCTGACATGTGGATTGGGTTTTTTTTTTCTCTCTCTGTGTGAGTGAACTGTCTGGTGAGATGATTAGCCCAGTCTGTGATCTGGGGAGGCATGCCTTCCCCAGGTCAGCTATGTCAGAGAGGAACACTGCCTCCTTTATGAGCCCTCTGGGCATACCAGGGGCATGGCCGGACCCAGCTGTGACTACACAGCCATTCTGTCTGCCTGCCCTTTGTGTCGACAGTGGAAGCGCTTGGTAGTGGGCTGGCGGGTATGCGTGTGTGACACACAGGAAGTGGCGGACCAGCCTTCAGCTCGAATGCCGAAGGGGCGCTGGTCACGTGACCCACTCCTGGTGCCATGGCTTGGGGTCATAGGTGTGTTATCTCCTGGTTGGGGCGTGTGCGGCAGCGTTACTTCTTTCGCTTTACGTATGGGTAGAGAGCATGAAATAGGGAGGATCAAATCAAATTGACATATTCAGCAAGGAATTTGTTGGAAGTTTGTAACTCTGTAATCACAGGCCCGCCTACATGGCAAAGGATCTCAGAAAGAAGACAGTGAAATGGAGATCGGGGGGATAGTCTTCCCCTCTGAGTTACAGGAGTCACACACACCCACGGTGACAGCACAGAGGCTGAAGTTGGTCTCCACCTTGAGGCGTAGCTGGAGGTCCATGTTGGGTGCAGGCAGCAGAGAGCGGGAGTCCCTCTGATCCCTGTGAGAGCAGCCTGGGTGTTTGCTCTGAGGGCAGGGCTCCAGCGCTCCCAACAACTCGTCTGTTTGCTCAGGGTTTCCTACGGCACAGTGCTCCGGGTCCCCCACATCCAGGCCGGGCACGACCACATCCAGGCCGGGCACGACCATATCCAGGCCGGGCACGACCACATCCAGGCCGGGCACAACCACATCCAGGCCGGGCACGACCACATCCAGGCCGGGCACGACAACAGTGACGTTTGAAGCAGCGCTGCGGCTGTACGGGCCGACGCGCCTTTCAAGTGAATGTCTGCTGCCACACAGGTGTTTAGTCTGACGGCACGGTCTGCAGGTGCGTTCCTGTCTGAACACGGGTCTCACAACTGTCTTTCCCGCCTGTCAGAAAGCGTGAGGGAAGAAGCCTGCTCCCTGCTAAATCCGGGACTTCCTGGGACTTGCAAAAGAGGCAGTCTTGGTTTGGCATGCTTTCGTTGAGTCAAGCAGTCAGCAGCATGTTTGCTGGGACTGCTCCTCTACACGAGCCTCTAGATGGTCTAACATCCCATAACCATAAAGGGGGTCAGATGGCTGAGCGGTTAGGGAGTTGGGATATTAATCAGAAGGTTGTTGGTTCAATTCCCGGGCCGTGCAAAATGAGGTTGTGTCCTTGGGCAAGGCACTTCACCCTACTTGCCTCGGGGAGAATGTCCCTGTACTTACTGTAAGTCGCTCTGGATAAGAGTGTCTGCTAAATGACTAAATGTAAATAACCGCACCATACATCTCACTCGAGTAAAACTTCAGTGGAATACAAATCCAGCTGCCCAGATAAAAAGCATAGCAAATATGAACCAGTGTGTTCAAACAGCATAAGGTCTCTTAAGATAATATGAGCCTGACCGGTTTGTCTGGTGTCTGAAAAGGGGTTCCATCTAAAGTTCCCCAGGTGACACCTATTGAGGGTGTCATCTTTAGAATCCTCATCCTCAGGGGCCAGGCCACATGACGGGCTCCTCGGCAGGGTACGGCCTGTGTGGAGGGTGGGGGTGGGGGCTGCAGATAGACGAGCCTGTCGGGTGAAGCCTCTCCTGGGTGTGGTTCTTGATCCGCTGTAAGCGGAGACTCTGGGTCCCGAGAGCCACCTGTCACACAGCCCAGGGACGTTCAGGCGAGCACAGCCGTGTTCCCTCTCTCCCCTGACTGCACCACGAAGCTGCCGAACACGCACGCGAGATGGTGAGCCGCTACGTTGCGCTAACTAGGCGTCGAGCCTTGTAGATCCACTGACGGGTTGTTGTTTCGACTCGCTAGGAAACCCGCTAGTTCTACTGTTCTGTTTGGGTGCGTTTTGTTTTCTAACCGTGTTCATGCTCGACCTGTTTGGAAAGGTGTCCGGTAGCCTGGGAACGGAGGTGGTGAGCGTGCATGCACAACCCTGGTGTGTCTGCGTGTCCGCTCAGGATGAAGGGATGGTGGAGTGAGTCAGGATCTTCTCCCGTCAGATGATGGTGTTCAGCTGGGGTGTGGCTCCGTGCTCCTGTACTTAATGAGAGGTTCCTGGTACCAAACTGTGGGCCGTACTAGTTCTAGCATGCCAACAGTGCAGCTCCCAAACCCCCTGGATTACACTCCCTCTCTTCAGCTGAAGAACGCCCCCAAGTCCCTGCATGCTAACACACGGGATCAGACGTTCAGCTTTTCTCTCTCTCCCTCTCTTCCTTCCTTTCTTTCTTTTTTTTCTTCTTTTATTTTGTTTGTCTTTTTCCGTCTCTTCCCCCTCCTTTGTTCCTTCTTTGTCTTTGGTCCTCAAGCCTCCCTCCTGGCCAGCCTCTCTGTGTCCACGTCCAGCACCGCGGCGGCTCCTCTCCGCCTGTCAGGTACGCATGTGAATGTGCCGCGTGAATGTGCTTTCTCTCATCGACTCAACATTAGCAACACTGAATGATGATACACATAGCGTGTGCGTGAAGGATTGGTTGCGGCCGCTGTCTGGTGTCGTCCTGTTATCGAAGCCTTGTCTTTTTAAAATGGCGTCTGGGTTCATTCTGGTTTTGGTGGGGGGTTTTGTTTTTTGGGGACGGGGGGGTTGAAATATTCTCACAACCAATCTCCTTTCCCGGAGGCCCCGTAGTTCTGTCACTTAAAATCTCCAGGATATCCCCCAGCTCTCTGGAATGGGCCTTCTCTGACCACCATGACCTGCTGAATACACCCAGACAAGAGCCTTTTGTCTCACGCTCTTGACAACCACAGGCCGTAAATCTAGACGTTCTGACAGAGTTAAAAATATCAAATGATTGGGAATGTGGAGAAGGGAGAGAGAGGGAAAATACAGAAGAAAAATTGTCCAGCGGCTGGTGTTGTTACCCCTGTCGACTTGTGGGAATGCAAATATGTCTGCCGTCGCCACGGTTACCGGGGGAGGAAGGTTGCAAAAAACAAAAAGGAGGGGAGAAGTGTGTCAAGTCAGATTAGCCTTAATCGCAGAGGCTGTTCCAGAGCGTGGAGCCCTGGAGCTAAGCTGCATTAGTTCATGTATCTGATGTGGTCCTGGCCTGGCGCGTCACACCCCGGGTGCCTCTCTGTGTCCCCCCAGGTCTTCCAGCAGGAACCATGGAGACGGCAGGGCGCCCGAGAGACCCGCGGACACCGACCGTTTCCCAGAACCACCCCCGCCACCCGTGACAGCCCAGAGCCCCGAGCACAGGCTCTCAGCCGGTCCTGGTCCAGGCTGCCACAGGCCCAGTGACTCGGCCCTCCCAGGCTCCGACCCCTCCAGCGAGCCCCCTGCCGGCCCCCGGAGGCGGGCTCCTGCCCCGCTGAGGCCCCCCCCTCCCAGGCTGGACAGGCCCAGATGTCCAGAGATCGCTCCCCTGCTCGGCAAGTCCCAGGAGGCCCTAACTGCATGCTCCCCGATCAAAGAGCTTAACCCCGCCCCCGTCGCCGCCCCCTCTCCCCGCAGCCTATCGGAGCAGAGCCAAGGACTCCCGGAGAACAAACGGGGAGGCGACAACCCCGTCGCGCCATCCAATCCCCAGCCTGCTCCTCCCTCCCTCTCCGGACCCTCGGGCCAGGCCAAGCCCTCCATGGACGGCCAGCGGTCCCCGTCGCCCCAGTTCGCTCCGCAGAGACTCACTGACAAGCCGCCCGCCTCTCTGCAGGATGAGAACTCCACCAGGTAGGAGAAATCCCTTCTCTACTTTTCTAGTCTATCTCTCACTCACTCTCTCTCTCTCTCTCTCTCTCTCTCTCTCTCTCTCTCTCTCTCTCTCTCTCTCTCTCTCTCTCTCTCTCTCGGGAAGCTATCTCCTGTCTCTCTCTTCTCCACCCACCTATCAAGCCATGTGACTGCTGGTCCGCTTCTGCTCATTGTATCGTCATGCCTCCCAAGTACAAAGAGGCTTATTGAGACCCACTCCATCCCATAATTAACATGTGAATGCTAGCCTGCCCGCTAGCAACACGGCATCATTTAGAGAGGGGCTCCTATGTGTTCTCAGAAAGGCCTCTTTCACTGCAGACGTTTTGTTATCCTGCTGGGCTCTGACATAAGTGATATAATGTGTACTGTAGTGGAGAGGGCTGTCTGTCTGTACGCATGTGAGATCTAGGAGGGATTTTTTTTTTACAAATAAATTCAAATGTAATGTATGTCATCATGTCATATGGTTCCTGATCGGGCCTTGTGTCTGGGTAGAGTAACTGTACCCAGCCGTCACAGACACAGAGGGGGAGAGCTGTCCTGTCAGGTGTCTGCGTGCTGGTCTCTCATCCCCGCCGCCTGTGTTCTGTGTTCCTGACGCTCCAGGACGGAGAACGTGATGGAGAACAGCAGCAGTCCCTCTGCGAGGAAGGTGCCCATCAAGATCGTCCACAGCGAGAGCCTGACGGAGAAGGAGAGCCGCCACTACCTTCTCCACAGCGACTCCCAGGCCGGGCCCCAGGCCCCGGGCGCCCTGAGCCAGGTGGGCAGCCTGGGAGCCCCGGACCAGTCCTACTCCCTGTTCTGTGCCTACTCTCGACAGAGGGACCCGGAGCCCCAGGCCGAGGGAGAGCCAGACCCAGGGCCGGCCCTTCACGCTGACCTGAGGCTGCACATAGACTCAGACACGAGTCCTGAAATCGAGCAGCAAGCTGCAGCTGGCTTCCCGACAGCCCCGCCCCCAGACGTGGCTCCTCCCGCTACCCATCTGCCAGCCCCGCCCACCACAGAGGACCCGCCCCCACCCCCAGAGGCCCCCAGCAGTAACGGCGTGGCCCCCGCCTCCCTCTCTCAGGACGACCAGAAGAGAGAGGAGCTGGCCAGGGACATCATGGGCAAGGATCGGTCCCTGGCAGAGGTCCTGGACCAGAGCAGGATGAAGACCACCATGGACCTGATGGAGGGCATCTTCCCCCAGGAGCAGCAGCTGCTGGAGGGGGCTCACCAGCGCAGGAAGGTGGGGCCCAAGCAGGCCTCCCCCAGGGCTGCCGAGGACAGGTCAGTCCAGCTCGACCCTCCTCCCCACCTCCGTCCTGGGGCCTGAGAGCCGCTAGTGGTGGTGTCATAGTGCTCAAAGTTAGCCGTCTTAATGGCTAAATAATGAATTGCGACCAAACTAAAAGTGCACTCTTTAGGAAACTCAGCCACCCGATGGTGACTTTAGGAACTGCAGCGTATTCATTGATTTAGTTTCAAAGTTTAGTATTCAGTCATTTAAAGTTTCAAACATTTCAAACATTGTTTTGAGAGACTTTTTTTCTCAGCCTGTGCAAGCGTGTTGCCGTGGCTCAGCCATGTTGCCGGGGCTCAGCCGTGTCGCCGTGCGTTACAGGAACGGGGAGGACGAGGCGGCAACGGCGGTCGCCCTGGTGACCAGCTCCACCTACTACAGCACGTCGGCGCCTAAGGCGGAGCTGCTGATCAAGATGAAGGACATGCAGCAGGAGGAGGAGCCGGGCTCCGAGGACGAGCTCCCCGACAACGACCAGGAGCTGGCCGACAAGAAGGTACACACCGCCGCACGCGCGCCCTCGCTTACTCTCTGCACTGAAGAAGTCCCTTATGTCTCCCACACCTGTCTCTCTCTTGTCTCTTTTTATTTATATTTTTTTCCCCTCTCTCTGAGGTTCTGGGGGCGCTTTTGCTTTATGCGTGAATCAGTACAGCCCCAATATCAGCAAGCCTTGTGCCAAGCTTTCAGTCATTGCATCTGACCACAGTGTACCGTTTCGATTCCGAGTGCCGTGTTTGCCCCGCCCCCTCACCGCTGCCTATGCCCCGCCCCCCCCCCCCTTGCAGCAGGAGCTGATTGACAGCCTGAGCAGGAAGCTGCGGGTGCTGCGCGAGGCGCGGGAGAGCGTGCAGGAGGACGTGCTGGACAACAACGCGCTGGGCCGCGAGGTGGAGGCCACCGTGCAGCAGGCCTGCAGGCCCAACGAGCTGGACAAGTTCCGCATGTTCGTGGGCGACCTGGACAAGGTGGTCAGCCTGCTGCTGTCCCTGTCGGGCCGGCTGGCCCGCGTGGAGAACGCCCTCAACAGCCTGGAGGAGGACGCCCCCACCGAGGAGAGGGTGAGGACACTGCAGAGAGACGGCATCCACACGTCATCCAGACATCGTCCACACGTCATCCAGACATCGTCCACACGTCATCCAGACATCGTCCACACGTCATCCAGACATCATCCACACGTCATCCAGACATCATCCACACGTCATCCAGACATCGTCCACACGTCATCCAGACATCGTCCACACGTCATCCAGACATCATCCACACGTCATCCAGACATTATCTACACGTCATCCAGACATCATCTACACGTCATCCAGACATTATCTATACGTCATCCAGACATCATCTACACGTCATCTACACGTCATCCAGACATTATCTACACGTCATCCAGACATCATCCACACGTCATCCAGACATTATCTACACGTCATCCAGACATTATCCACACGTCATCCAGACATTATCTATACGTCATCCAGACATTATCTACACGTCATCCAGACATTATCTATACGTCATCCAGACATCATCTACACGTCATCCAGACATTATCTACACGTCATCCAGACATTATCTACACGTCATCCAGACATTATCTATACGTCATCCAGACATCATCTACACGTCATCCAGACATTATCTATACGTCATCCAGACATCATCTACACGTCATCTACACGTCATCCAGACATTATCTACACGTCATCCAGACATTATCTACACGTCATCCAGACATTATCTACACGTCATCCAGACATTATCTACACGTCATCCAGACATTATCTATACGTCATCCAGACATCATCTACACGTCATCCAGACATTATCTATACGTCATCCAGACATCATCTACACGTCATCCAGACATTATCTACACATTATCCACATCTCATCTGCCTGCTCACAGCTGATCAGTTCCTTCATACCCGATTGACACCAGTTCTGTCTGCAGCATGTAGCAGTAAGACACCCATGTGTTGTAGTTGTTGTAGTTGCCCTGGTTCCCTCGTGACTGACCCTCTTCCCCCCTCATCCCCCCTGCAGCGCACGCTGACTGACAAGAGGAAGCTGCTGATCCGCCAGCACGAGGACGCCAAGGAGCTGAAGGACAACCTGGACCGGCGGGAGGGCGTGGTCTACGACATCCTGGCCGGCTGCCTGCCGGAGGAGAGCCTGGACGACTACCAGCACTTCGTCAAGATGAAGTCGGCCCTCATCATCGAGCAGCGCAAGCTGGAGGACAAGATCAAGCTGGGCGAGGAGCAGCTCAAGTGTCTGACGGACAGCCTGCCCCTGGAGCAGAGGATGGCCCTGTGAGGGGCCACACACACACCCACCCTGCTCTATGTAGCTGTGTGGGCCGCTCCACACCACTGCCTGGACTGACGCCGCAGTTCGTTTGTCTTTCCAGTAGGGGGCGGCAGAGGTGAGACACTCGGTGAGACTGAGAGACTGACGGAGATCATCCTCCAGCCCACCACAGCGACTAACTGCCCAGGTTGAGGAGGAGTCTCCACGCAGCTCGTCGTATGTCTGATGTTCTTCACATCCACCCTCAACGGGAGTGCCAAGTCATAAAGCCACTGGGATGATCAAAACCCCTTCCAAAATCACTCTGCTTCGAGACTGGTGTTTTCTTTTCCTTTGTTTGTGTGTTTTTTTTTTTTTTTTTTTTTTACCACAGTACCCATCACTGTCTATAATGTGTTCAAGAATAATCTTTTTGTTGTTTTGTTTTTTTTAGTAATTTATTGTAGCCTTTTGAATCTGTACAGAGGAATAGAATAGGGCAAGTGTTTATCGTCAACTGATTCATTTTTTAGCTGCCAAGTTTAACTGTTGGTAATCAACACACTTATCTCCACGTGATGTGTCATTGCATTAACCTGCCGTTGTTTGTACTCGTCATTTTCATGTCACATCATCCGAATGACTGGCCTGACATTTCGGTGAAGGAAGAGTTTTTTTTTCCAAATGCCTTTTCCTCAGGAGTTTGTCTCACAGGGATTACCTGCGTTCTACCGAGACCACTCGTTTCTAAACATGAGACCAAGGTGACGAGGGTGAGGGGGGGGGGGGGGGGGGGGGGGTTTACCAGCAGTGACCCCACCCTCTGTGGATGCATCAGGAGGGTTTGGAGATAGATATCACCAGCATGGCAACGTCTCATCTCCCTCAGATCACAGGCTGTACAAGCAACTTCGACCCCCCCCCCGGCCGGGCGGAGCTGTCTGGCTGAAGCTGTGGAGCAGTGAGACCCTCTACCCTGGGCTGGTACAGGCAGTGAGACCCTTTAACCTGGGCCGGTACAGGCAGTGAGACTCTCTACCCTGGGCTGGTACAGGCAGTGAGACTCTTTAACCTGGGCTGGTACAGGCAGTGAGACCCTCTACCCTGGGCTGGTACAGGCAGTGAGACCCTTTAACCTGGGCTGGTACAGGCAGTGAGACCCTTTAACCTGGGCCGGTACAGGCAGTGAGACCCTTTAACCTGGGCTGGTACAGGCAGTGAGACTCTCTACCCTGGGCTGGTACAGGCAGTGAGACTCTTTAACCTGGGCTGGTACAGGCAGTGAGACCCTTTAACCTGGGCTGGTACAGGCAGTGAGACCCTTTAACCTGGGCTGGTACAGGCAGTGAGACTCTTTAACCTGGGCTGGTACAGGCAGTGAGACTCTCTACCCTGGGCTGGTACAGGCAGTGAGACCCTTTAACCTGGGCTGGTACAGGCAGTGAGACTCTCTACCCTGGGCTGGTACAGGCAGTGAGACCCTTTAACCTGGGCTGGTACAGGCAGTGAGACTCTTTAACCTGGGCTGGTACAGGCAGTGAGACCCTCTACCCTGGGCTGGTACAGGCAGTGAGACCCTTTAACCTGGGCTGGTACAGGCAGTGAGACTCTCTACCCTGGGCCGGTACAGGCAGTGAGACCCTTTAACCTGGGCCGGTACAGGCAGTGAGACTCTTTAACCTGGGCTGGTACAGGCAGTGAGACCCTTTAACCTGGGCTGGTACAGGCAGTGAGACCCTTTAACCTGGGCTGGTACAGGCAGTGAGACCCTTTAACCTGGGCTGGTACAGGCAGTGAGACTCTTTAACCTGGGCTGGTACAGGCAGTGAGACTCTTTAACCTGGGCTGGTACAGGCAGTGAGACCCTTTAACCTGGGCCGGTACAGGCAGTGAGACCCTCTACCCTGGGCTGGTACAGGCAGCACCTCTCTAATCCTCTCCCTCACCCGTATCGTGATCAAATTTGTTTTGAAACTACTTTGACCATACTTTTTGTCTAGTTAGTTACCTTGGCGGCATTCTGTATGGCTGTTCATTCATTTAGATGACGTCCTCTCTCTCTGCAGTTGTAGTTACATTGTTGGCCACAGTGCTTCTTGTGTGCTGATGGAAGTGAAGGTTCTTGAACCCTGGAGATATGGAGGTACTTAAACGCCCTATCTTCCAGATTACAGGAGAGCCTCTGTATATCTCTCCCGATAAGTTTACATCTGATGTCAGGCCACTGTCTTGTTCATGTTAAGTTACTGTAAGACTGATGTAGAAAAACTGTCGAAGCGGAGACAGTTTTTCAAACTAAAACATTTAAAGACTATGAACTTTCATGTAGTAACCATGGCCACTGTCGCTGACCCTGGATTTCAGGTGAAGCTGTTTTGACTTATTATGGGATGTAATTTGTCACTCACTATACAACACAACTCTACACCACTTGTTTATCAGCTGTGCTGCTTTATATCAAATAAAAGGGTCTGCTAAACTGAACTCTGTGTGTGTGTATGTGAGAGAGAGAGAGTGTGTGTGTGTGTGAGAGAGAGAGAGTGTGTGTGTGAGAGAGAGTGTGTGTGAGAGAGAGAGAGAGAGAGAGAGTGTGTGTGTGTGTGTGAGAGAGAGAGAGAGAGAGAGAGAGTGTATGTGAGAGAGAGAGAGAGAGAGTGTGTGTGTGTGAGAGAGAGAGAGTGTGTGTGTGTGTGAGAGAGAGAGCGTGGGTGTGAGAAGGAGTGTGTTCTACACATGCGCATGTCAAACTTAACTGGACACATCACATTGCATAATGCCTAACCCAGCCTCCACCGCACCCTCTTGTGATAGAAGACTTTGACATGCAGTTAGACACGCAGACAGCACTGCATCTGTCCCACACTAGCAGTTAAGGCTACATAAACCACAATCCTCAAAACCGTTCAAAAAGTAACACGAAGATTTATTTTAAATACAAGAATCAAGGTAAGCTTGTAGTAAACATCCTCATGTATCCTGTATTTCTTTTATCAGGTGTTTATTTTATGAAAGTTGCTAGATAATCATTTAGCTAGGCTATATGTCTATTTGTGCTCCATATCTGGATATTTAAATAGAGAGCCTAGGAGATATGGCAGATTGCAGATATTGTTTTGAAGTTGTCTCATCATAAACTTGTCATACTTGTGTAGTGGTTGTGGAGTGCAGGACAGAACCAGTGAATGTTAATTTAACAGATGCTTTCATACAAAGTGACATACAAGGGGGCATTTGACCCTGTGACCTTTTGATCTGCAGACAGATGCTGTACTTACATTTTCATGAAAATTGTATACAAAATGTTACTATAATTAGATCAGTTTGGTGTCGGAAGCACTGGGAACGCTTAACTTCTCAGGGCTTCTTACTGGTTAAAAATGACTAAATGTGGTTGTTTTGCGCTCGTTCAACTGATATACTCACTCCTGATATGTGCTACATGCATTGTGTGTGTTCTCAGCTTCTTTATTTGTTTGTTTGTTTCCTGTCAGGAGGGATGGAGATCTGACCAGCTGCATGAGCTCAGCTATGTCTGAGACGACCAGCTGCTCCCCCTTTCACAAGCAGTGAGTCTCCCCCCTCCCCCTCCTCCTCACCCAGCCTCCTCCTCCAAAACCATGTGTCCTCCTGGAGGCTCCGTCTACCTGGCCCACACAGCCCACTGGCAGCTCCTGGGCCTCATAGTGGGGTGTGTGGGCTGGATCCTGACCATGGTCACCGCCGGCATCAACGAGTGGAGGCTGTGGTACGTCTCTGACGTGACGGTGGTGACCTCGGGGCTGGCCTGGGTGGGCATCTGGAAGGCCTGCTTCTACAGTCACGCCCTGCCCACCCTGGAGGTGTGTCGGAACATGGGCATCTCCGAGGGCTTCGTCCCCCTGGAGATCTCGACGGCGCAGGTGTTAGTCATGCTGGCAGCGGCGGTGGGGCTGGCGGGGAACGTCGCCGCCTCCTTTGCTATGAGGAACGTCTACCACGCGGTGGAGAACCGCGACAACACCAGGCTGCTGTTCTCATTGGCCGGCACCCTCTACATGCTCACGGGGTCGTGTTCCTTGCTGCCATTGTTCTGGAACATGAGCTCGGTGCTGACCAATCGCACCATCGACTTCCCGCCGGAGTTCCAGCTGCCCTCGGCGCCGGTCAGACAGGAAGTGGGGCACGGCATCGCAGTGGGGATCTTCGCATCCGTCCTCGTTCTGGTCAGCGGGTTGCTCTTCCTGTGCTACAAGGTGCCAAGCCAAGCGCTGACGTCCAAGACCCGGCCTGTCACGGAAGACAAGGACGCTCTGTGTGCGTCCGGGTCGGAGACAGTTGTGTCGCAAGGGCCTACCTTACAGAGTAGCGGCACGGAGGGTCGTCTGGGGAGGGACAACCCCACCTTTCAGGCAGAGGAGGACTTGTAGTTTCCCCCCTGAGAGGATGGTACAGCCCAGACACAGGCCTGAGAGGAGGAACCTTCCAGAACCTCTCATCTGTACTACAGTACTACCAAGACGCAAAGACTGACATTGATGTTTGATTTATTGATGCCTTTCATCATGACTAACTTCATGAGATCAAGTCTTTTTTAATGCGAGATCTTGATTTTAACGATTTGTGAGCGATGAAAGGTGAAAATAACAGGAACAGATATGCTAGATACATTTGACTCATGCTGTAATCCATAAATGTTTATTCAGTTTACCAGCCGTCCCGCTGATTTAATTCTTAATTAATTCAGTGGCACCTCCCTTCAGTGTTGCTAGCCTTTACAGGAATGCTCTTTGAATAGCTCTCATTTCCTAATTTTTCCAACTGTGATCTTGTGGCACATTAACTGAGGAAAAAAAAATTGTGAAAAACATGTTTGTTTTTTCATAAACCCTTTTAATCCCCCCTGATTACACCGGAGGGGAAATAATAATTTACTAATTAGATTAGGGATTTAATTTCTCAGCATGAGCTTGTGCCTTTTTCTGGCAAGCATGGATTAACAGTGAAACAGCTATTGGACACACAGTTCAGAGATGAACATCTTATCTCAGACAATCTCCAGTATCAAATCTATGTTAGATATGATCCAAGGGGGCGTAACCATGGCGTTTATCATACCCTGACGGCAGAAGTCCAAAGGGAAGAGCCGGATCCCAGGTCCCTGGGAGCCTGTCATGTGACTGGGGTCCTTGGAGAGCGGGCACGTGAGACCCTAGCTAGACTTTGGAGAGGGGGCTGCATCACTGTGGTGATTGTTGCCAAGGAAGGCACGTGCACACACATACGTACACGTACGTGGATGCAGACACACACACACACACTCTGGTGCAGTGGCTTGCAGCACCTCTCTGGGGGTGGCTGGCTGCTCAGAGACAAAAGGGTTTCTTCAGAAGAGTCCGGCTCTTTGTCGGGAACACAGGCCTCAGAAGTGGATGACCTGCCCTCTCATCTACTTCAGCAGCCAGGCTGCCTGCGTAGCTCTGCAGACACTCACAACCCTGTTGTGCTGCTGGTGCTGCAGTATTGAAAGGGAGGTGCCTTTAACTCAAGCACTGCTGTTGAGAGTTTGATATTAAAAGTCTTTGCTCGTGTCGAGGCGTCCTTGTTCAGAGGGAGTCAACTGTGCCGTTTTTTTTACCTGCAAGCAAGGTACACATTCTGAAACTTCTCTATACTTGAAATAAATGAGAGGGGAATTCCGCCGTTTTGGGGGAGTTGCGCTTTCTCCTCCTCTGTCTTTCACACAATGTTTCTCTCTCTTCATTAGTCCATTTCTCACACACGTACGCACACAAACACATTATGACCTTTTAGATAAGCGCAAACGGCAGCCATGGATTGGCTGACGCTGATCTAATCTGTTTAGTTCAGCACCACTTATCAATGATGACAAAGGATATGTGATAAGGGACAAATGGAAAAATAAAAACCAAGGACCAAAACAGGAGGAGTGATAGGAATATTCTCAGTACTACAGTATCATGGTTAACCCTTGTGCTGCCTTTTGGTCACATGACCCAAAGGTTCATAACGAACCATCGTTGTGTTTACCCAATTTTACCCAATACAAAAACAAATAAAAATAATTTTCTTTTAACCCTTGTGTTATCTTCGGGTCATTCTGACCCATCAGTCATTGTGACCCACCGTCGTATTGCGACAGATTTACCGCATACAAAGACAAAGTGAAGCATTTTCTTTTAACCGTTGGGCTGTCTCAGACCCCCCACATTGCAAAGGTTAAAAGAAAATAATTTTAATTTGTTTTTGTATTGGGTAAAATTGGGTAAACACAACGATGGTTCGTTATGAACCTTTGGGTCATGTGACCCGAAGGCAGCACGAGGGTTAACCATTGCAATGTGGGGGGTCTGAGACAGCCCGACGGTGGGTTACAATGACTGATGGGTCAGAAGGACCCGAAGATAACACAAGGGTTAAAAACCCATCCATAAATTAAATTGTGGTCATCATGACCTTTGTAACTGCATGACATGACTCTGGGAAGGCCACATGATACTTTGCAGAGTTACAATCTCATCATAAAGAGATTAAAATACGCATATGCGACTCAATAAACTGATACGGACAATATTTCACTTCCAATGAATTTATGTGGGAGGTTGTTGACCAAAGGCCGTAGCCATGGAGTCAACATTGGGGGGGACGAATTAAATTTTTTATGATAATTTCGGACAGCGTGTGTGGTTGCCTGTCATAGCATAGCACATTGATATTTTTATATCAATATATTGGGGGAGACATTTTGACCAGATTTGAATATTGGGGGGGGGGGGGTCCCCCAGTATATATTATGATTACAGCATGTGTTGACCCATAATACAAATGCTGTGTCATCAATTGAAAACTTTTCACATAAAATGTAAGTGCTCTTTGTACTTCACCTACACTACTGTTTAGAACACAGCCCTAAATAAGATGGAGAAATGCCAGTGCTTCCATCACACAAGAGGCACTTAGCAATCTCTTATCTCGATGCAATTAGCAAGTTGTTTTGACTGTGTAGTTTCTGCTGGTATCTGACCCCACATCAGCCTATCTGAGTGGTGTCAGAGAAAACTTCTGGACCAACCCCTTCATTTCCTGGCCCCGGACCAAACCTGGGGGTAGGGGGGGGTTACATCTGTGGTCAAGCCAGAGGATGTGTATAAACTCTCTTATAAAGATGACCATCAACGGGATTTAACGACTGTGGACCATGAATGTGAAGAGAGAGAGAGAGAGAGAGAGAGAGAGAGAGAGAGAGAGAGAGAGAGAGAGAGAGAGAGAGAGAGAGAGAGAGAGAGAGAGAGAGAGAGAGAGAGAAAAAGAAAGAAAGAAACAAAGAAAGAAACAAAGAAAGAAAGAAAGAAAGAAAGAAAAGAGAGAGATATGTAAACATGTATATAAACAGAGAGAGTATACAATGTTCCCAGCTGTGCCCCCTGACCTGACCCTGGCAGATCTTCGCAGCCGTGTCAGAGCGAGGGCCGTGAGGCTGCCTGCTCTGCATTCTTCACAGGACACATTGCTCATTAGAGCGTTCATTAAACACAGCTTAGCCCAGCGACCGACCAGGAAATCTGAGGGAATTAGGCTCCCGCTGGGTCTCCTCCACAGGAGACACCCCTGACAGGCTGGGCTTGGTCTCTCACTGTTCAGACACATCCAGAGAATTCCTGAGATCACTCAGAAGGATGTTTTCTTACATATAAGGAAACTAGGTCGCAGTCGATTTGGACATGTACAATTCTTATTGTTTTGAATATTATTTTTGTAGAATTTTTAGGTTTGCTTATCATGTATATTGTTTTATTTTCAAGGAATCACACTTCCCAGATGGACTTGAATAGAGTTGAAATGTACAGTAATTGACCTTAGCCCATGTTGGGGAGTGAGCACGGTGTAGAATGGCTTACGACTGTCAACTTGATCACTAAGCAACAATGGTTTCCACACTGCATTTGACAGCAAGAGGGACAGTGCATTGAGGGAAACTTAGAAACTGGTAAACATTGAAGGGCTGTCACATCCCTCAGAGTCCAAATAATAAATCATGATTTTTTCAGCTCACAAGTAAAACATATAAAAAAATAAACATCAATAACAACAACAAAAGGAACGACCAATTGATCATATCTGTATAAATATCTTTATATGAATCAAGTACTGCAACTTTGAATACATAGCTGTACTGTACAGTGCAACACATACTATAGAAGCCTACTCATAATAACACAGTGTTTGGGATAATGTTTAGGTGGGTTATGATCATAAGGTTGCTATTGCACGATACAAATGACATTGGTATCGTTTAGGTTGACAGATCAAGATCCTGAAGTCATTCAGGATGAAACAGCTAACAAAGAAAATTTGAATTGGATTCAGAACTGAAGAGCTGTAACCTAATTTCAAGTCCAGCACTCACCTCAGGTTTTTGGAGGTGTGTGGTTCTGTGACAGAACCAGATAATTAACAGATAATTAATTGGTGACTGTTTTCAAACTTATTTCCGCCAAGATGCATACATATACCAAAGATTTTCATCACAGTTCAGGCTGATCATTCAAATGTCCTTTTACCTGCTCTCAGAAAACAGAACTCCTAAAGGTTTGATATCCAGGTGGATTCTGGGTAGTTTGTCTGAGCCACCAGCTCTCCTCCATGACACGGAGCCGAGTATCAAAAGTATCAAAAGATGTCTTGGAAAGCCCTCCAAGGTTGAAGCCAAGCCTGTGCACAATTCCTCCGTCCCCCCGCCTCTCAAACATACTCTGATCGTTTCTTCGGGGAGGGATCAGCGGCCTGGACCTCGTACCTCCGCAGCACCGCCGAGGGCAGGGGCTCCGTCTGGCAGCACAGGCTGGAGGAGACGAGCAACAGGCCAGCCACCAGGAGCAGGAAGCCCCCTGCCCACCCGCAGAACAGGGCGTCTCCGAACTCCCAGCGAGGCACCACGTCGGGCACTGTCTCGTCGAAAAAGTGCAGCACGGTCAAGTGGGCCTCGTAGGACACGGGGACCAGGCACAGCAGTCCAGACACCACCCCCAGGACCCCACCCGCAACCTTGAAGGCCCGCTTAGCCCTACGGCCTCCCTGCCCCTTGCAGCTCTTGATCAGGGACAGCCCCGGTATGGCTAACAGGAGTCCCAGCACACCCATGGACAGGGATAAGCACATGAAGATTCGCGCCAGCTTGATGTCGTGGGTCAGGCCCAGTAGGGTGTCGTACGCCCGGCACTCTGTACCGCCCACTTCCTGCACCACGCAGGTCTCCCAAAGGCCCCTCTCGTAGCTCTCAATAGCCAGCAGTGCCGTGGATTGGGTCTGCCACTGGGGCATGAGGGTGCAGGCCAGTGCGCACAGCCAGGCTCCCGTGTACACAAACATCCCCAGCGCCTCCAGGATGCAGACGCAAGGTTCCATGGTTCTCCTCTCCCCCCGGGGGGCCTCCTCGCTCAACAGACCCACAAGAGCTCTTCTTCTCTGGGTCGCAGCGCGACTGGAGAGGGCCCTTCCAGCGTTTCAGATCGGGACGGAGGCTTCTCAAAAGCACCTGCTGATTAGAGTTGACCAGTCCGGCGGCGTTGGAGCTGGGAGCTGTTGCACAAACAGTTCCCACTCAGAGAAAGCACACATCTTCTGCGGTCGGGAGGAAAGGGTCTCTCTGACGTTTGGCCCTCCCCTTTGTGGTGTCCACTGTTTCTGTTGCTGTGCCAATAGGCAGAGGAGGGGGAGGAAGGCAGGGAGGAAGGCAGGGAGGAAGGCAGGGAGGAAGGCAGGGAGGCAGGCAGGCAGGCAGGCAGGCAGGGCAGGGCAGGCTGGCCTTCCACAAGATCATTGACAATCCAGTACATCTCCTCACTTAAATTCCACATGGGACACTATTAAATGCAGACAGGATGTTAAAAGTTTACTGACACGGCATTTACGCCTCATTTAGATTTTAGATGTTCTTTGCTGTAATTATATTTCAGAGAAAACGGTAGTCTTTCTAAGAATTTTGACTGCTGTCATTCATGTTGGTGATATTGGAAGTTAACATTTCTGTGATGTTGCTCCGAGTGTGTATTTTAAAGGCTGAGGGTTGTCATTGTCAGGAATAAGAAATGTTTAGATCTCCGAGAGAGGTTTAGATCACACTTGTTTTTATGTGCTGTGCAACATAATTGTGTTGGTTGAAGTGTCACAGGATTGTGAAGGGAAAACAATCACACAGACAGAAATTGTGAGGTAACAAAATGCAACAAGTTTGTTTACAGTACACAATCATTTGAAAATGTGAGGGGGTGGGGAAAGATAATCTTGAGGTGGGGACTAAATCTCCCCACCAACAGAGATAATTTTAATTCTCTGTCCTGGTTCTTCTAGACCTAAGTGCAGCTTTTGACACGGTGGATCATGAGATTCTCTTGGAACGTATGGAGAACTATGTTGGGATTTCTGGTACATCACTTCAGTGGTTTAGATCGTATCTATCCGATAGATCACAATATGTCCACTATGATGGCTGCTCATCCAGGAGCTCCACTGTAAAATACGGAGTACCACAGGGTTCAGTTCTAGGCCCTCTGTTATTTTCTCTCTATATGCTGCCTTTGAGTTGTCAGCACCTGCCTGGTCGTCGGTCAGCCAACGCTGGACCTGGTCGCGAGTCTCCCGGTCCTGTCCTACATCTATAAAGTTGAATAATGGATTTTGGTGTTTTAAAAACCCATCGACACTGTATGACTATGTTTAGCCTGTGTTCTGCTCCTCTCTCCCACCAACCGTCTCTGGAGGAGGGGATCCCTCTCTGAATTGCTCCTCCCAAGGTTTCTTCCATTTTTTTTTCTCCTGTTGAGAGTTTTTTGGGAGTTTTTCCTTGTCTTCCTTGAGGGTTTAGGTTGGTTGAGGGGCAGTTATATGGGCATATGTGAAGCCCTCTGTGACATGCTTGCGTGTAAAAAGGGCTATACAAATAAATTTGATTTGATTTTGATTTGATTTGATTTGATTTAATTCCCAGAGTGCATCACACCAAGGAGTCTCTTTGATGTCTAAATTCCAAACTGAGACCAAACTCAATCTAATGATGAATCAAATAAGTCAACCTTATTCAGATCATATAGGCCTACTGTACCAAAACCATGAATGACCTTTGATGTTACTAGAGTCGTAATATTACTGGACATGCTCTCCATTTAAGCTCAACAGGCAACTGATCCTGTTTGTAAATCACAAAATAAAAATATAATCCTTGTAATTCAGCAAGTACATGGAATTAAAAGCTTTCGCATGAAGATCATGAGTTCATTTGAATAGGTTTTGGGGGGAAATGGTTTTACCTATAATGTGCAAGGTCTTGAGACCGCAAGCATTTAGTCGCATGGGATTGAAGGAGATTGAGGGAGAAACAACAGTGTTTATTGTGTGTAAGAACTCCGATTTGAACACTACAGCGCCTGTGAGGACTGGAAGTAGGAGTTTGAGACAGAAGTATATGACGCCAGGAAATCTTTCTCAGCCGTAAACACTCAGTACACCACACTCAAACTCACACAAGTACACATGCATAAGACCTCTATTCTGTTAAATCCCTCCTCCGTCGGGCAATACAAAGCTATAGCTACAAAGCTCAGCTGACTGTCCCGATGCCCTGACAGGGGTTGTACGCCTGCTCGATTGCGCACTTGTACAACACTCTTGCATGCTGATTTGAGTTAGTCATAGATTCAAACCTCTGATACCCAACCCGACAGTTGTTAAAGTATCAGTGCTGAAAAACTACAGGCTACAAACTTGATGGCGATCTTATTTATGACACTATATTGTGTTGTGATATGAGAGCGTTTGACTTAATCATTAACTTTGCTCAGTCAGTATAGCAGTATGTAAAACATGCAAACCACTTCACTATGTTAACGCATTTTCATTAATGGGGGAAAAGTGAAAAAAATAAGATGTTAGTCAACCGGAATTGCTTCAATCTCTTCTGAAACGACCAGTGCGTCTATCAGAAGCTAATAAAAACGTGATTGATCAACAGATGACGATGACATTTTATTTTGATTATTTTCGTTGTTGAGCCTGTGTAGTAGCGATGTTGGACTAGTATGCACTGTTATGAGTCAACTGCGTCGCGTTCTCGCCGGTGGAGAGCACCAGTACCACACCCAGTTTAAAGTATAGGCCTCTACGATCGGCGAGCCAGAAGAGGGCACTATTGCATCAACTGAAACGCTTCTCTAAAACTGCAATTTGCGAGGCTATTTGTACATGGCAGAAGAGTGGATAGTTTGCAGGTCCCCAAACAAAGGATAAAATGCAGTCTATACTGTTTTTATTTGGCCGCTATCAGTGTGTGAAATTAAAACAGTTAGATGGCCTACCAACAAGACTGTTCGCAATATTTAGGTTGACAACAAGGTACAATCTGTATAATTGTGATCAATATTATCAACAAAAGCCTGTTATTTAGTTGTATTTATTAAGGCCTATGACAACCTCTTGAGAGAGGTAAAACGACATAAGTCATTATTGTTCTGTAATGTTGCTCAAAATGTAGGCCAATTGCTTAAATATTTCAGAATGCATGAAATCATTGGGAATATTGAACTCTAAAACAATGTATCTTCAACTTTTAGTAAAGTAGGCTAGCCTACATTATGATATGCATTATTTTATTTTATATTTTAGAGTAGCTAGTGTATTGTAACAGTTAAGAGATGAGGTCAGAATGATGATTACAAAACATGTAGGCTAGTCTATTCAAAACATATCCAAAGAGGTTTAGCAAATCCCTCACATAATAACATGATTCCATTACAAAAAAAATTAACAAATTATACTACACAGATTCATCACTTGAGAGCCTTGAAACATGGTATCCTATTGGACAGAGCCACTCGTTCACTCGTACGTTCTCCGTTTATGTAAATTTCCTTTGCCCGAATATGGACTCGATGGAATGAAATATGGTAGGGCAGGCGAACATGGAGGACCGAGGCTCGTGAGAGCGTCGCGGTAGTTTTTTGGGAAAAGTAGATGCATTTCGGGCTGCTTCGTTGAAGTTGTGAATCTCGGCGGAATGTTTTTGTAGTTATCTAGACAGTGCAAAGAGAGAGTTTGTAATGTTGTGAAGGGAAACTTTTCGGAGAAAGGGCAGGGGGTCTGGCGTCAGCAATAACCCCCTCACCATCCCAACGCTATGCCGTGGGTGAGCAGCAGTAAACGAAGAGAAAGCTCGGAGCTGCCGCTACCCGCGGGCTGGGAAGAAGCACGGGATTATGACGGCAGAGTCTTCTACATTGACCACAACACTCGACAGACTTCATGGATTGATCCTAGGGACAGGTAAAACGAAGTAGGGATGCATGAACGCTGTAAAGTAAGGGATTTAACTCATCTAACTTTGAGTCAACGTTCTGAGATCTCATCCACAGGATGGAGTGTTGAGGGCGGAGGGTCTCGAGAAGCGAAGTCAGCACAGCAACAAGTTTGCCAAGTTTGTAATGTTTTGCCGGGAAATCAAAACAGGAGTGTCTCGACTTTTCAGTGCGTAGCCTACTTCCAGATTTTAAAGACCTATAGCCTGTGCTGTTAAAATTATTAACGCCTTCAGAAGGCAGAGTGTCACTTCTTTATGCTTTGGTAACCTATGTTTAAGTTGACAGGATGTAAATTTATGTTATGCTGCGTGAACAACTTGTTCTGTCACTATTACAAATAATGACACCACCTCAATTTATTCTTCCAGAGTTTTCTGATTCCGCATAGTTTGGATAGGCCTATAGCCAACGTTATTTACGTTTTCAATTCTTCGTTGATTTAATTGTATAAATAAACCCAGTCAGCTCTGTTTTAATCAAATCAATCATCTGAAAATTATTACAGCAGACCTGATCATCACATGTGCGACTGGCAAATCTTCCAATCACTTAATAACAGATTGAGAATTTCATTGTTCAGTAACATATTGTATTTACACTTTCTTGTTAATACAACTCAAATTGAAGAGATTGATAGTTCCTATTTTAAGGCTTTTAAGACGTTAATAGTTTTTTTGTAATCCCAAACGTATTTTTGAAACAACCACATCCCGGAATTGCATAAGCACATTATACTACAACTCCCAGAGATCTCTGTGGAGGTATGTCAAGAATGCTAGTTGGGCCACTTGGAAAGCTGCAACTGCAAGGATGTGCTTTGGAGCGAGTTTGGGGATTTACACAGACTTCAAACAACTTTTTGGTTTACAGAGTAATCTTGAAGAATAATAGTGAAGCTCTATAAAGTTGGTGCAAATGGTGCACAATGAAGACATTAACCATAGGCTGTACAAGAGCAGCATGGCTACAGTGGTGGATGAATAAGAAACATTTGAACGTCTCAAAGTTTCAGTTTAAAGGCTTGTAAAAACGTTTAACATGTTGTATACAAACAGAAGACGCTCCCACTGGTATTTTTTTCTTTTTTTTAGCAAAGGGATTGAAATAATTTCCATATCTAGATAAGAAAACCTGATCTACTTGAAGTCTCCCCCCACAAGTCATAAGATTTTCCATTGTTTTGTGAAGCTGATATGATTCTGAGAAATCTGAAATCTCAAACCCATCTGAGGGGGTAAATACAGTTTTACAGTTGGTCTGTCTCTTACAGTCTCTTGGTTACTATTCAGCATACCATTAATTTTTTTTCTTTATGAAAAAACGGCTCAGTTTGTCTAAGATCACTCAAGGTGAGATGAGCCTGAGTTTAATTTTGTGACAATTTTGATACATCAATCTTTCTCTGGGAGGTGAGAGAGAGATACAGAGAGAGACACAGAGAGAGACACAGAGAGAGACACAGAGAGACACACAGAGAGACACAGAGAGAGACACAGAGAGAGTGAGAGACAGGGAGTGAGAGACAGGGAGTGAGAGACAGTGAGTGAGAGACACAAGAAGAGAGGGAGTGAGAGTGAGAGAGTGAGAGAGTGAGAGAGAGAGAGAGATAGGGAGTGAGGGATGTTAGTGGACAGACAGGGCTTTCCAGGGTCAGTGTGCCAGGAGGCAGGGGATGGAGGGTCAGACTTGAGCTGGACTGGTGAGGTGACAACTTGTAGTGAAAAGTTAGATGAGTGTGTGAATGTACTACACAGTCACCTGGGAAACCACAGGACCTGCTCTAGGAAGAAGCAATGTGTCACACACACTGCATAGTCTTTGTGATGTCCTCGTTCACACACACAGGAGCAAGTCTCCTGTTTTCAGCCTTGTCAGGTACCAGACTCATATTTTGAAGGAACCCACATGTCGAGATGAGACCCTATCTGGGCCAAATGCAAAAGGAAGTTTGATAGTGGAGGCTGCCCTGGCCCTGTAGCCTTCAGAGGCCCTGGAGACTGTTCCCTGCCTCTGTTGCCCCTCTATCCGTGGCCCCTCCATCTCCAGAGCCTCCTGCCTCTGTCCTTATCAGCAGCCCTGAGGCCCGGGCCCCTCCGGCAGCCCTGCAGTTGAACAGTTTTGTGGGGCTTTTTTGTTACTGTGGAATGAGCGTTATGTCAGGCATGCCTACACTAATGCCCAGGGGCTCTGCTTGCGGGCGGCCCCTGACAAAGCAGCAGAACAGAGACAGTTCCCACGTGCCTGCTCCCCTCTCGCCTCACCCTCCAACCCAGCCTCATCCCCAGCCCCAGCCCACTCCATCATGGCCCCAGAACCAGCCTCATCCCTAGCCCCCTCCAATCATGGCCTCAGCGCTTAGCCCCAGCCCCTGCCTCAACCCCTGCCTAAACCCAGAGCCCCTGGCTCAGCCCCAGCACTGGTCCCAGCCACAGAGCCCAGCCCCAGCCTCGTTCCCAGAGCCCCAGCCTCTTCCACAGTCCCAGAGCCTCAGTAGTTCTTCTTTATTAGCTCTGTTGTGCTTCGAGCGCGGCCGGCCTGCCGCTTCGCCAAGGGAGGCCTTTATACGTGGCCACAAAGCTCACCAAATTCAATTATTCTGGAAAGGGTGAGCCGTGTTTCCAGCGCCTAGAGGTTATTCACATGCGCCTGAATCCCTCTGCTGTTCTGCTTCTCTTAGTGTTTTCATTATCACCTCTCTTTTCTCTCTCCTCTGGTGAAGAGGGAGGTTACCAACGTGCCATTGTTTCAGCGCTGTGTCACTTTGCCTGTGTGGTTTGTGTGTTCTGTTTCCTGAGAGAACAATGCGTTTGCCTGTCTCCTTCCATACAATCCCTGTTCAGACAACAAGCCATTGTGCTCCGTGAAACTCCGTGAACATTTTTGACTCCAAAACGGCACACTCTTTGAAATGTGCTTTTGTTCCATGGTCGCTGCTTATACAGACCAGGATCCTCTGCGTTCTCCTGTCAGCCTACCAACCTGCCCAGAGCTCACATGTAGAATGTATGTATCTAAACATGGATGTACTATGTGTCTGGGCGTACTGTAGAATAGTGTACTTGGATAGTATAGTGTCTGCCTACCAACCTGCCCAGTGTTCACATGTAGAATGTATGCATGTCTGGATGTGCGGTCTGTATATGTTTGGGGCATCCGGCCTGAAGGAGTGGGAGCCAGCTGTGCCAACGTGCTCATTAGGCATGAACGTTTCTAGCTGAGGATGCATTAGTAGTGGTAGAGTAGTATTCTTTAGTATAGTGTAGTGATGTAGTATAGGGTTGTACAGTGCAGTGGTGTAAAATAGCGTAGTTGTATAGTATAGAATAGTGTAGTTGTGTCGTATAGTGCATTGTTGGAGTGGTGTAGATTCATATAATAATGTTGTGGTATAGAAAAGTATATTATAGGATAGTGAAGTGCAGTGTATGGTGTAGTATAGTGAAGTGCAGATGTAGTCATGCAGGAAGTCTGTTATGAGGCCGGTAAACAGGCAGCTCCTCCCATTCCCGGCTGCACAGTAGTTGTCCCTGTGTTCTTTACACACGTGTTAAACCGAGGGTTTTTACAAGAGAGAAATTTTACGGCTCGTAACGAAGGATGTCATCCTTTTTCTTCAACTCAGACGGGCCTGTCTGGGCTACCCCCGTCCCCCTCCCTCCTAGACTGCCACCCCACCCTCACCCTCCACCCCAAGAGATGAGACGCCATCTAAATGTGTGCGTCACACAGGGAGACGGCTTGTTCAGGCAGCCGGGCTACTTATAGGAGTCCTATTTTCATCAGATTCTGCTCATAACGGGGTCTGGGGATGTCAGACGCTGCCTGGCCTCTCTGCTCCCAGCTGCTCCAGGGTCTAAAACGCTGCGCCTGCTGACTCCCTCTCTCTCCCAGCCCGGCGCACATAAATGACATTCCTCCCAAAGTTGTTTTCACGTTTCTTTTTTAACCCAGAATGGAATTTTTAGACCAACACTTGTGGCCTTCTTCTTTCCCGGAGGTTGTGTGTCTGTCAGGCCCTCTGGAGCGAGGCTCGTCCCGCATATTTCTGTCTGAACCCGACCCGAGTCCGAGAGAATATAGTAACTGAGCTCGACCCGAATGCGACAGGCGTTCTTTTTATTAATGTCCGAAACAAACCCGAGTCAGGCGCAGTTAATGCGAGCTGAGGCACTGCGTTTGACTCACAGACAGTAGTTCCATCATTTAAATTCATTTTTTACACTATAATTCTTGTGAAAGAACCGTTTAATCACTATGTCAAGTAGGCTAGCCCAGCTGACGTGACCAAAACGGCTATACCCAAACAGGAAGCATACCCAAACCCCCGACATGTAGTTCCAACAGGTCCCATCGGGATCAGGTCGGGTAGCCCTCCCCTACTCTGGAGAGGCGCTAACAGCAAAATCTGGAATGAGGGAGAAACCGGACAGTTATTTCTGGTGTGTTACAGTTTAAAATGGGCCGTACAGTAAATAGCATTCAGCCCTCATGCCCATCTATGACAGCATCTATCTTGGTGTCGCCACATTTGTTGTGTTTTTTTTTTTTTTGGGGTGTCAACACATGCGATGCTAGTTATTCAGAGGTCAAGTCCTCCTCCTTATTGTGGACCTCAGCATCAGCAGCTTGCTGTCTGAGACGGAGTACACCATCTGCATCTCTCATTACATCCTTCCGCCAGCGTGACACCTCTCAACTCGTTCCATCCGTGTTTGAGGATCTTGCCTGATGTGAGGCGAGGGTAGCCCGTGCGGCGAAACCAGGCGCTGCGCGCGTCTGTGTGCCACTGGTAAACGTTCCCGAACTGTGGTCATAACTTGAACCCAGTCTGCACGTGGAGTGGTCTGACAGAGCTGTATGGGACGGTTTGCCCAGCAGAAGCCACACCCCCCCATCCATGGCAACCATGTCTAGCCTGAACTCCCACGCGAGCCATGGCGACAAGTAGTCTAAATGAACAGAGTGGATGAATTAAGGCTGTAAAAAACGGCAATAAAGTTATACAGACCTGATCGACTGGCGTGGCAGTCAACAGGGACAGGAGCTCCTTTCAATTTTTATTAGCTGTTTAAAAACATGTGGCCTGTTAAAGACTTGAGAGCTGTTACTGTGATCTGGCGGCCCCGGGGGACGGGACACGGTGTCCCAAATCCACAGCATTAAAACACAGCCTCCCGCCTCCTATAATTAAGTTTAACTGGGAATATTATTTTTAGGGGCAGCATTCCGTAGGAGGAATGCCTCGGCCTGTTGTTTGGAGCATCTTAATTTGCAGCCGGAATGCAGCTCTGGGCCTTTGTTGTCAACGAGGCCAGCGAGGACTGGTGGGGATGGAGAGGCAGACACATGCCTTTCCCATGCCCCGGGCCCCCAGAGGGGGCCCCAGGCACCCAGAGGGGGCCCCAGGCACCCAGAGGGGGCCCCAGGCACCCAGAGGGGGCCCCCGCTACAGATAGAAATACCCTCTCGGAAAAACCAAAGACAGCATGCAGCACAGATTATTATAGAATTAGCAAATGTCTCTCGTCGTTAGCGTGTACGTGTTGGGCTGAAATGGTGAGCATTATTAGCTCCCACACTCCAAATCCAACAGCGGCATGGTCACCCTTATAGAATGGCATTCTCGCAGCCTTGGGTGGAAGAGCACATCCACGAATACTCATATAGGACTATTATCATCGCACATGCAGATAGAACAGCATGGAGGTTTACTGACAGTGACTCACTTGTACCATTGCATGGGGATGTTTTAGAAAAGGATTGCTGTTTGACTCTTTATGATGCCAGACTATCTGTCTGTGCAGCCTTGAACTGTGAAGATGCTTTCGAATCTCCGAAGGGCACCATGACCCACTTGAAGGTTTTTCTTTTATCCCTTGTGGTATTTTCGTGCAGCTTAACTCAGTTCTACTATTGGCCCGACTGGTTTCCTCACTGGCTTGAGAGGCATGTGCCCAGGTGTCGCCGTGTGTGACAGGATTGGCTGCTGGTATCGTCAGCCTCTTCGGTTGACCGTTATTGAGATGGCGTTCGGTCTAGGTCTAGATCCATGTTTGTGAGCCTGTGAGTTTGAGTGGGCTAAGACTTCCTCTCAGGATGTGGGCGGAGTTCTGTCTCTGTGGAGCACTGTAATGTTTCTGTCTCTCTCTCTCTCTGTGGAAGGAAGGTTTTTGATTTGCCCAGGTTAGAAGTCCCATCCCCTCCTCTCCTCTCTGCCTTCACCTCTCCTCCTCCTCGCTCCTCTCCTCCCCCTACTTACCACCCCTCCCCTCTCTTCTCCTCTCCACGGTGGTTAAACAGCCTCCCAAGACATGACTTGGCAGAGCTGGAGCTGCTGTCACAAGACTGCGTAACAAACCAAACATTCAGACTTTCTCTTCCTCAGATGTGTGTGTGAGAGCCCAGCTCCTCTCCTCTCCCCTCAGGGGGCTTGTGAGAAGGGCAGCTCAATACCGCTCTGTTTCGCTGCCCTGATGTCACACTGCTCGCTTCCCAGAGTCACTCGTGTTTTGATTCTTTGGTTTTATGGCTGCTGTGTGACACCAACCCAACATGTTCGGCTGAGGTTGTGGTTCATGACTACACGTCGTCCCGGCTGGGACTGCGGGCAGCGAATGAACTCCTAGTGGATGGAATGGGATATTGGATAGACTTCAATTGACATGGGGCCTGTCGCGCGTTTCAAACGCACTCCACAAATTTGTTCTTCGTGTTTGCTTATCTTACGTGCGCTATAAAATGGATTACGTTTCTACATGTGTCCCGTCCACATAGTCGGTTCTTTACTTTGGGTGAAAACATACATTTAAATCCCACGTTAAACAAGGGGCGCCGTGGTTGAAATCCAGCGACTGTTTACTCTCTCAGGATAAAGGCCTTATGCGGTGGAGCCATTTGTTTGCTTTTGTCAAACACTCAGGGAGCAGACTGGCAGTGTGCTAGTGTTGGTCTTGTCTCTTCAGATCCATTTACATGTCCAGAACGCCTCTTAACACCCACTTCAAATGGAAAACAGAGCCAGCTGTGTGGCTCGCTGTCCCCGTTGTGATGGTCCTCTCTGCGGGGGCTTGCAGGTGTGGTGTCGAGGGTAAATTGTGTGCCTGGTACGTGTCTGGACCAGGATACTGGGGACCACAGCTCGTACTGAAGCTGTATATGCTTTGTGTCGAACCTCTCTCTTTCTCTCTCGTTCTGTCTCTCCATGTCTTTCTGTTTCTGTCTGTTTCTCTGTCTCTTTTTAGCTACCTCTCTCTGTCTGCCTCTCTCCCTCTCTGTCTCTCTCTCTCTGCCTCTCTCTCTCTCCTTCTATCCTCTCTTCCTCCCCCTGTCTCTTCTGGAATGTAGTGGAGGGAAAGAGGGCGAGAGACCTCTGTTGTGTGCATGCAACACCAGGAACAAGCCTGCTCCTCTCCCTGCATTGTGAGCATACTGCGGACGAAGGGGTTAACCACCCCGGCCCTCGTGTCTAGCCTGATGGATGGTTGTCAGTCAGACGTTACACTCATTCCTGTCATCAGAACATTACGCCCGGAGACAGATCGGCTCACATCTAAACTGGGAATCACCACGGAAGGAGTAGTCCTGCGAGTGATGAGTCTGGTTTACCGGGCGATTAGTTGTGTTGGGGTTAGATGTTTGACAGGTTTATGTTAGACGAGCACCAGATGTGGTGCTTCATGTTCTTCAGCTGTCCTCCAGACAAGGACCAAGTAGTCAATCACACATTGGGGTGGGACAGCTGTGGGACTTTCTGTGTTGGCACGCACACACATTTTTAAAATCTAAATAAAATAAGTCAGAGTCCGATGTTTGTTATTGTATAACACAAGCTGTATAGTATTGTGATCGAAATTTGCACAAATTCTAGTGAAATTCACCGAGTCGTTATCGAAGGGATTATGTTAGCCAAATACTGGATATTTACCATCCATAAATATGTGCCAAATGTCTGTCTGATTTCGTGCTCCTAACTCACTAATTGACGGTGCACAAGAGTACAGGTATAGGGAAAACATGACATGGATTTAAGGAGAAATAGGTTTTGTTAATGTATAGTGTAAAGGCAAGTCGAATGGATTTGGGAAATGGGCCGGCCGGGATTTGATATTTTCGGAGCTGGAAAGAAAGACATACTAGCAGTTACATCGATATTGCCCACATGATCATACAGTATGATCAAATATTGGGGGGACCGTGTCCCCCTGTCCCCCCATAGAATTACGCCTCTGCCTCCAGAAGACAAACAGCCTGATTTTACACTGTGCAATAATCTGACAACTGTTCTGTGGACCTCAGAATGCATGTGGTAGACAGAGAACTACAGTGATCTGTGACACTGTCTTTTAGCTTCATGAGAGGAAGACTAGGTCTAATGTTTACAGTGGTGAAGGGAACAAAGAAGCATTTTAATGTTGAATGATCTCATGTCATGTAGCCCAATTAGTTGGTGTAGTTATGTTCGAAAGTTTGGCTTCTCTGAATAAAGAGACTTGTCTTGGACCGTAAAACTATTAGTAGGCCTTATTAATGTCAAGACTTTTACCTCAGGAATAAATTACGACCTTTCATGCCAGCCAAACAGTTCCTTCAGCGTGGGAAACTCATTTGCAAGTGCTCATGTGTTTGAGAGCAACCTCTTTGAGAATTAAAAAGAAATAAAAATACTGCAAACTATTGAACACAAAAACAGAATTACCCCACTCCTTTCCCCCTTACACCGTCCAGCCCGACACTACAATCCACTTAGTCTTCACCTCCAACTATGTCACCCTCCCTCTGGTCCTAAGCTGTAGGACTCCCAATATGCATGCCTGCCTTTAAACAAGATCAGCTGGCTGTCTTCATAGCCAGAGCAGGAAGACACCAGACAGCTGATGAAGCCTCAGGCCTAACCAGTCCTGCACGAACAACGGCTAGTTCAGTTACATTTACATTTAGTCATTTAGCAGACTCTCTTATCCAGAGCGACTTACAGTGAGTACAGGGACATTCCCCCCGCGGCAAGTAGGGTGAAGTGCCTTGCCCAAGGACACAACGTCCAGCAACTTTCTGATTACTAGCCCTATTCCCTAACCGCTCAGCCACCTGACTCCCTTAGTTAGGAGACAATCTGACAGAAGTTGGCTCGGGAAGGGAGGGGTGTGTGTGAGGGTGTGTGCGGCGCACCATGCCACAGTCCCAACAGACTGCCTCTGGTCTGCTTGTGTGCTGTGTTTACCTTTTCGCATGCTTTTAGTTCCATCAACCCTCCCCCATCCCCCTCGCCACTCAGTCTTCATCGTAAATGAGAATGTGCATCGTGGAGATGCTAAAGTACTGTTGTGATGTAGGGAATGTTTGTGAACGTCTTCTCCGCACGCCAAGCTTTGCTCTGTCTAACCCCCGACCGAGCCCAACTGCAGACTGGGAATGACAGAACATGCATTCATTGTGGTTCTCAAGGAATTTTCTGGATTTTTGAGATGCCTCTGTGAGTGTGTGTGTTTTTTCTTTCTCTTTTTTTTCTCTACCCTGTAATTTTACCCTCACTGCAAGATAAGAATGTGTTTTTGCCAGTATCCGGGTACATGACCTCTTAAATGACAAGTACACCTTTTCTCAATTCTATGAGTTCATATTACTGTCACTGTCACTAATACAATAGGTGGCATTTCTCAACTCAAATGTTTATCACGGGAGCCTAGAGTGTGGTGTAGTATTACCATTTAGCATACCTTCTATGTCCAAAAGCACACATACAGAGTGACTGTAGGATTCAAATCTGGGACCTCTGGACCTACAGTCTAGCATCTGAGCTCTCCCACCCAACAGCCACGCAGACCCTCGTGGAGCAGCTGTGGGCGTGAGGTGTGTGTGTAGTGTGCTAGTCGTGACCCGGTTCTCTGCTCCTCAGGATCACCAAGCCCCTGACCTTTGCTGACTGTGTGGGAGACGAGCTGCCCCTGGGCTGGGAGGTGGTGTACGATCAGCAGGTGGGGGTGTACTACATCGACCACATCAACAGTAAGTCCCCTGCCACACAGGAAGTTGGAAGGTAGAGTGTCTGAACACAGGAAGTTGTACACGAGTAGGAGCGCACACTAGGAGTACGAGTAGGAACGCAGAGTTTTGACTGGTGTTCTTGAATATCAACTAGAATCTTCTTTGTCCCTCCTGTATCTGTCCTGTGACCCTGGATGGGCTAAGAACCTTGGAGTGTGTATTGGATAGAGGGGGGGATGGGATCCTGGCCTACCCTCCTTCCTCACACAAGTCTTTGACAGCCAACCACAGATAGCCCAAATGGTCACTAGCATGAACTCGGTAAGGACTTAAACACGGAATCTGTCATCTCTGACCAGATCTCCACTGTGCTTCACCTGGCCCCTTTTAAGGGGAAGCGCACAGAACCTCTGGAATGTGTAGATCATGTGACGCACTGGCCCGTGTGACCTTGCGGCAGACCACATGCTCTGACGCATGGCGAGTCACAGTTCCAGCAGGAGGCCTGGATCACCGCTGTCTGGCCTCACCTCCCACCTCCTGCCACTTCACCTCCTTTACAGATACTTTTCTGTTCCCGATTGAAAAATTTCAAATTGTTATAAATGTAAGATTTATAACATAAAAAAAAACAACTGCTGTCCAGTGAGCTGTTTCACCAGCAGCTGTGACATTGGCTCTGTTTGGAGCGCCTGGCCGCGTTCATTCATGGCTTTTGCAGGAAGTTTGTAGAGTTGCTGCTCCGGAACACGGGCTCCGTACTTCCTGTCCCCACCCGCGTCTCAGACGTGAGCTCACCGGCGGAGCTGCAGCTGATTGGCTGCGCCGCTCCTCCTCCCAGAACCCTCCACTGCGCACTCTGCTCCATTGAGAATTAGAGAAACAAGTTCTACTCTCACAAGTCCACAGTAGCGCCAAAACACCGGGACGAGTTGTTACTGTTGACCTATACAAACAAGAAGAGCAGTAGGTGTGTGTTTATGAAATAGTTCTGCTGTGGGCTGGCTTCAACAGCCTGCATGTGATAACTGCTGCTGATATATCTCCCCCCCCCCCTCATCCTCTAATCTTCCCCCTGGTCTCCCTCCCCCTCCGCCTTTCCACCAGAGGTCACCCAGATCGAGAACCCGCGGACCCAATGGCGCCAGGAGCAGGAGCGCATGCTGAAGGAGTACCTGGTGGTGGCCCAGGAGGCCCTCAACGCCAAGAAGGAGATGTACCTGATCAAGCAGCAGCGCCTGGAGCTGGCCCAGCACCAGCTGCTGCTCCTCCAGCAGCTCTGCCAGGAGGACGGCCCGGAGCCCCCCAGCGGTAAGACAGGCCCCTCCTCTTCCTGCTACCACCCTCACAGGCCCCTCCTCTTCCTGCTAACACCCTCACAGGCCCCTCCTCTTCCTGCTAACACCCTCACAGGCCCCTCCTATTCCTGCTACCACCCTCACAGGCCCCTCCTATTCCTGCTACCACCCTCACAGGCCCCTCCTCTTCCTGTTACCTCCCTCACAGGCCCCTCCTCTTCCTGCTACCACCCTCACCGGCCCCTCCTCTTCCTGCTAACACCCTCACAGGCCCCTCCTATTCCTGCTACCACCCTCACAGGCCCCTCCTCTTCCTGTTACCTCCCTCACAGGCCCCTCCTCTTCCTGCTACCACCCTCACCGGCCCCTCCTCTTCCTGCTAACACCCTCACAGGCCCCTCCTCTTCTGGTTATCACCCTCACAGGCCCCTCCTCTTCTGGTTATCACCCTCACAGGCCCCTCCTATTCCTGCTACCACCCTCACAGGCCCCTCCTATTCCTGCTACCACCCTCACAGGCCCCTCCTCTTCCTGTTACCTCCCTCACAGGCCCCTCCTCTTCCTGCTACCACCCTCACAGGCCCCTCCTCTTCCTGCTACCACCCTCACAGGCCCCTCCTCTTCCTGTTACCTCCCTCACAGGCCCCTCCTCTTCCTGCTACCACCCTCACAGGCCCCTCCTCTTCCTGCTACCACCCTCACAGGCCCTTCCTCTTCCTGTTACCATAAATCTGGCACTTCTTGTTTTTTCTCCTCCAACTTGTGGCGAACATTCCTGTCTGAGTCCCTTCCCTACCTACCTCCCTCCATCACTCTCTCTCTCACTTCCTCTCCCCAGCTGTCCGAGGTACTCCCCCTTGATCCGTCCCTGCCTCCCTCCCTTCCCCTCCCTCCCTCCCTCTGACTGGATTCCTCCCTCCCACCCTCCTGGTCTCCACCCAGCTTACCTTACACCTCCAGACAGGTTGGGTCTGGGAGCTCACCGCAGAGAGGAAGGGCCAGAGGAATGAACACAAAGGCTGCTCTATCACAGGACACTCTATCCCTCTGGCCTGCCCCTCTGTTGTGGTCACATCTGTCAGAAGACATCAAGTTTCTGTTTAAGCTGACCCCCCCCATCTCTCTTTCCTTCTCACCCTCTCCTTTAATTTCTTTCTCTTTCTCTTTCTTGCTCTTCCTAATGTCTGATTCTCTCTCTCTCTCTCTCTCTCTCTCTCTCTCTCTCTCTCTCTCTCTGTCCATCTCTTTCTTTTTGTTCACAGCACTCTCTGGCTCGTCTTCAAATGCAAAATACGACCCTGACCAAATGAAAGCGGAAATGGCCGGTAGGCGTGAGCGGGTGAGTTGTTACAGCCGGAGAACAATGGGGCTGGACGTCACGGGCCGTCTGTGTGGCCCCGCAGCAGAGAGGGTCCCTCTGGGCACCAGGGCCAGGGTGTGGCCCCTGCAGGATATATACTGACCAGGGGCCTCTGGGAGGGGGGTCAGGTCAGCTCTGGGGGTCACAGAGAGGCTAGGTCCCTGTCTCCAAAGCCGTGACGGGCCTCTCCTGGTGCTGAGCTCATGAAAAACGAGACCGTTGTTGTCATCTGCGTCGACAATCTGTCGCTACGAAGAGGAGGATTGTTGGGGCGGCTCTTTGATTTGAAATGTGTTGTCACGGTTAAGAGCTGATCATGAGGTGTGTGTGTGCTGCGTGTACTGTGTGTGTGTGTGTGTGTGTGTGTGTACGGTGTCTACAGCCGAGTGTGATGATGGTGATCAGAGCGGTGACACAGCCCCTGCTGGCTGTGCCCCTGGTAGCTGTGGTGTGGCACCCTGTGTGTGTCAGCCATGACGAGTCATCTCTCTCTGCCTCCACAGCTGTCAAGGCTGAAGCAGGAACTGGCCCAGATGAAGCAGGAGCTACAGTACAAGGAGATGGGAGTGGAGACCCTGCAAGAGTGAGTGTTCCTCCGCCTCTGTGTCAGTTTAACCCCTACCCACACACACACACACACACACACACACGCACAACCCCCCAGACCCGCCCTTCCTCCCCCTGCCCCCACCACTCTCCTTCCCACACAGTCTCACGCTCTGCTGTACCCCGGTCCTCACCCCTGGGCCCACACACACACACACACACACACACACACACACACACACACACACACAACCCTTGACTGCGTTCTTCCTCTATTTTTCTCAGTGTAGTTTCTCTGTCCCTATCCTGTCCTTTCTTCTCTCTCTCCACCTCTCTCTCTCTCTCTCCCTCCACCTCTCTCTCTCATTCTATCCCCCTCTCCATGTTACAGGGAGACTCCCAGGCTCCTGTGTCTCTGTCAGTTATGAATATTCAGTTCTAATCGTAACTGTGGAGTGAGATCCTACCTTAGCTACTCTAGACTGCAGACTAACACAGATTCTAAATGCATTCAAACAGAAGGGCTGGTTTTACTGGTGAGCTGGTGCCCATCACATATCTGGAATGTTTTTACAGAACATGGCAGAGTAACAATAGGAGGCGATACTGACAGAAAAGAATGAAGTTCCCAGAATAGTCCATAATGGTCTTGTGTTACACAAGGTGCCCCGGTATCTGCCCTGTTATGCAATTTCATGTTATTTAATTATCTGATGAACACATGAAACTGTTCAATGAAGTAGCAAACCTCAAGTCTTCAAAATGTTAGCAGGGAGCGTGGCGTCGTTACACTGTAGTACGAGGAAGGCCGGTCCAAGCTACAGGACAGAGATTGTTCAAACGAGTGTTATTTTAGAACGTTGTGATTGTGTCGCTTGTGTGGGTTTCGCTGTATGTACACACACTTACTTTTTGTGCTGGGAACATTTCCGAGCTGCACCAAATGTTACATTGAGGATGGAAGCTCCACCCCTGAGGGAGGGAGGGAGGGAGGGGGGGCAAGGGAGAGAAAAATTGAGAGACAGAGATCCAATGAGTGGGAAAGGGCGAGAGACGGAGAGGTAGAAGGAGAGCGGGACAGGTAGAGAAAAGAGATGGAAGGAGAAATGGACACGGTAGGGGAAAGAGAGGGAGACAAAGGGAAAGAGGGCCAGAGAAGGAGATGGAGAGGGGGACAGGGAGAGAAGGAGAGGCAGAGGGGGAGAGAGCGAGAGGGAGAGGGGGAGAGAAAGGCAGAAAGAGGGAGAGAGCTGAGCTGGAAGAGGAGACTCCACCTCAGGAAGAGGATGCACCAGTGCAGAGCAGGGAGCCAATACTCCAGGCCAGAGAGGAAGCAGCTCGGGGCGGGAGGGAGGGAGGGAGGAGGGGGTAGCTGCTATCTGACAGCAAATTCCTCAGCACTTCCTGAGGCCTGGCCCGTCCCTATCTCCTAGATAATACAGCTCTGGAGCGGCTCCCAGAATAGACCGGGAGAACACACAAGCTCGCACAAACATGGCAGCGTCCTCGCTCGCTCTCTCTCTCTCTCTCCAGATGGCGTTGTTTGTGTGTCCTATTGTGTTCCTGCTGGGTTGTGGTCGCCCAGCGAGGCTGTGACCCTCAGGGTGCCCCCCTCCCCAGTGCCTCATAAGAGCCCCCCCCGGGGCCGTCACCATCATAGTTCATCCCCTTCTCATGCCGCTTCCTGTCAGGAGGAACAAATAATCTTACAGAGAGTGAAAAAGAACCCCCCGATTCTCGTTGCAAACTGGGAAATGTCAGCGTTATGTTCTGTTATTGTTGGTTGAAGGTCTTCCACTCTGTGTTTTTAGCTCCCTGTCACAGCACATGGAGGTTCATCTCACTCACCGTCAAGAGATGGTTGTGGAGTGACCTGTGGGCTTCTTGCTCGTCATGATTTCATTGGGCCCAGAGTGACACACGACTGATATTTCCCGTGTCATGAATTGTCACATTTGAGGCGCTAAAAACGACCTCCAGAAAGACGCACTGTTGACATGAGCTTGCGCAACTGTGTTCAGGCCTATTTTGAATCGTTGACTTAGAGAGTCTTTCAAACAAGCGTGTGTGCGCTACCGAACATGGGTGGGGGTTCACCAGGGGCACTGGGCAGTGGCATGTTTTTGCTAAGCATATAAACTCCCGGCGCTGCCAGCGGCAGTAGGGGGGGAGCGGTGGGGGAGGGAGGGGGGACAAAGCAGCGCTTGTTTGGGGAGGAAGAGGCAGGGTCCACGGACGAACAGTACCTGCTGTTGAAGTAGGGGCTGGAGGAAGCAGGCAGCAGCCACACCAGAGACACGTGCCAGGACCACTGATGGTGGGGGGGGGGGGCGAGGGAGGAAGGGAGAAAAGAATGCAGGGAGGGAGGGTGCGAGACAGGGTGGCAGCCTGTGCATACACACAGAGACACGTAGGCAGGCAGACAGACAGACAGGTAGGCAGACATACAGACAGACAGACAGACAGGTAGGCAGACACACACAGACAGACAGACAGACAGACAGACAGACAGGTAGGCAGACACACAGACAGACAGGGAAGTCCTGAAGACTTCTGGTTGGCTGACAGTCCCAGTTCTCTCAGCCAGGGGGATCCCTCAGTACTGGAACCCCTCAACACAGAGCCCTGAACGCTTGTCTCTTCAATACGCCTGCTCCTCCCTTCGAAAGCTCATTCTACTCATGTCATGACTGGACTTATATTTCAATAGGGAAATACTCCAAGTCCAGATGCAGTTAGACTAGATGAACAGACCATCAAGTCAACCTTTTCTGGACTTGAACAAAGATTATCTAGTTGAACTGTCTCTGGACTTTCCACACCACATGACTCTGTAAATGTCCTGCTCCAGTCCTCTCCTGTTCCTGAGTAAGCGTCGTAAATCCTAATTTCAATCTTTTTAATGAGGTGTGTAAAACGAGGTGTGCTGGATTCTTGCGTTGACTCTATTTAGGTTGTTGTGTTTGTTTGGAAGCCCAGAGGGTGCATGTCCTGTCTGGGTGAGAACACACATAGCCCAGGGAAGACCAGAGAAGTCACTTTGTTTTAACTGTGTGTGTGTGTGTGTGTGTGTGTGTGTGTGTGTGTGTGTGTGTGTGTGTGTGTGTAGGATCGACAGGAAGATGTCCAGCAGTCAGACCAACTACAAGCTGGACGAGGCCCAGGCCATCTTCAACGAGCTGCGCAGCATCAAGAAGTCCATCAGCACAGGAGAGAGAGAGAGGCTGGACCTCCTCCAGGTGAGACCTGACCCCTGACACCCCCCCCCCACTCCCCCAGGTGCCCCTGTATACGACCCACGTCCCTCAGCTCTCACCAGCCCAGCTGTGCTCATCATGCGCGTGTGCGTGTGGGTCTTACAGAGCCTGGCGAAGCTCACGGTGAACTTCCACAGCAGCCTGTCCATCAATGACTCTCCCGGCGAGGGGCCCAACAGCGCGGGCACGGGGACCCTGGGGGGTCCACAGCAGTACTGCGACACAGGCTGCCAGACGGAGCTGGTGGGAGAGGTAGGCACCTCCGCACACCCTGACCTCTGACCTACGACCCGGAGAAGGGATGCAACACAACAACATGTTAACAATTTGTAACAGTTTAAGAGAATGAGAGAATTCAGTCCAAAAATATGATGCTACTTTTTAAAACTTTGATTAACGTTTTGTGTTGTTTTTATACTTAAGTATGGCTCTCAAGATTCCTCTCAGCTGGTGGACAAGGTGAAGCTCAACTGGCAGTATGAGGAGGCCAAGAAGAAGTAGGTTGATGATGATGATGATGCACTAGTTTAACATTGACATCAAAAGAGTAGTTTTATAAGGCAGTACACAACATAACAGCACAACAACACGGTCCCTCCTACACAACAACATGGAGACTACCATACAACAACGTGGGCACTATTATACAACAGCAGCAGTGCTCCAGTGTTGAGCTTGCTGGCTGCGGTGGGTGGTGCTGGTCTGAATGGTGTTTGTTCTGGTGACCGAGGCTGCAGAGAGATGTCTGACCAGGGGAATGAGCTGGGTGGGCACATCCTCTCCTGCCCACGCTGCTGACTGTGTGCCTTTGTGTGTGTGTGTGTGTGTGTGTTGAGAGAGAGCTGCCCACCTCTCAGCATTCCCAGTTTTAACACAGGGCGATTCAGTTGTGATTAACACACCCTCTCTCTCTCTCTCTCTCTCTCTCTCTCTCTCTCTCTCTCTCTCTCTCTCTCTCTCTCTCTCTCTCTCTGTCTCTGTCTCTGTCTCGGTGTCTCTCTCTCTGTCTCTGTCTCTCACACACACACAAATGCTCTGGTGCTGCAAAATGGCCATGGACACACGTTTTTTCTTCAGCACTTTAGTGCACCAGCATGATGGTCTAACCTACTAAGGTGAAAACATATTCAGTATCTTGAGCTGATCTGTGAGGGGAGGTGGGGGGGGGGGGGGGTAGAGGTAGCTTAGGCAGGGGGTTGGAGGCAGGGGAGGCAGAGGGGGGCTGGGCGGGTAGAGGTAGAGGCGACGGCAGGAGTCTGTGTTATTACACTGGCTCCAAACAGGCTTTTTTACAAGACGGATGTTGCCATGGTGACGCGGCCACCGCAGTGCCAGCCATGACATCAGAGACAGAGGGTTGAGGGAGACGGAGAAGTCAAGAGAGCGGTAGAGGGAGAAAGAAGAAGAGAGAGAGAGGGGGGGGGGGGGGAGACCTGTGGAAACTTGCATGCACTGTCGTTGAGTCACTCTGTCTGAAATCCAACATACATAAACACAGTTATTTCATTTTAACCTTGAGCCAAAACCCCTGCCTCCTGCCCCCCCCCCTCTCTCTCCTCCTCTGAACACTGCAGAACACCTGCTCTGGGCGGCACCTCATGTGTCCAAGTGAGCTGGCTGAGTGCTGTCAGTGTGGCATGTAGTGTGTGTGTGTGTGTGTGTCAGTCAGGGTATGTAGGGCACATCTTTACTTATCTGGTGCCTCCTAAGACATACAGTACACAAATCCTCGACTCTTTACCCACACCTCATCCACTCTCTCTCTCTCCTTCCCCATCCATCCCTCCCTCCATCTACCTCTATCTCTCTGCCTCTCCCCTACCCCCCTCTCCATCTCTCCCGTCTCCCTACCTCTACCCCCTAACCCCCTCTCTGTCCCCTCTCCGTCCCCGCAGGGTGGCCAGTATACAGCACCAGCTGGCCCAGCTGGACGGCGAGAGCTGGTCCGGCCGGGCCGAGGCGGACCGCGACCGGGACTTCCTGCAGCTGCTGCGGGAAAAGGAGGCCCTGCTGCACGAGCTGGCCCTGGTGAGCCAGCAGCAGCGCCCCCTGGAGGCCTGCATGCAGCTGGAGGAGGAACGCCGGAGGCTGGAGGAGGAGGTGCAGAGGGCCCACTCGGTCCAGAGCCAGGGGGCCAACCAGAGGTCAGTGGGCTGGGCGGACAGGGCTCTGGGGGTCGCTGGTGCTTGCCCCTCTGTAGGGTGTGAAGAACGCCTTTGTGTGATCCACTGGTGCAATGTCATGTACTGCGCAGGGTCTTGGTCTCCAGTCCCGTTCCTGATGAGATATCTTCCAGCAGGGTTTTGGATCGAACCCCAGTTGTAACTAACCTGATTCAGCATGCCAACCAGCTAATTATTATAATCAGGTGTGCTAGATTAGCGTTGGAGTGAAAAGCCGGAAGGTAGTTCTCCAGCAGCTGGGTTGGAGACCCCTGATCTAAGATCCACAGCTGCTGTGATGGTGTGTGTCTGTGCCCTTTTCTGTTAGGAATATTGCTCCCTTTTCTCAAGGATTACTGTGTGTTTGTGACTGTTTTCTCAAGGATTACTGTGTGTTTGTGACTGTTTTTGGTTGGAGGGGTGTGTGTGTGTGTGACCCGTCTTCCACATGCCCTGGGTGCCCATTCCAGAAGCTTTCACGAAGCTTGGCTGATAAGATGTAACTATTTTTTTTTTCTTATGTTTTACGAAAGTTTTTCCGGTAAAAACAAAAACTGTTTTCCTGCAAAAACATGGCTGGGCCATTGAATGGGGGGAGGGGGGGCCTGGGGGGAGGGGGGGCCGCCCTCATGCCCTTATCCAGCCTGAGAGAAGAGGTCTGTGTCTGTATAGATGGAGCCCGGCTGAGATACACTCACCCACCCACATCCTCAGAGACTGTTTTCTTTATGGAGAAGAAGGACCACACACACACACACACACACACACTCACTCTACAGCTGAGCTGGAAAACACCCTGCCTTCTGATATGTGGATTGCAAGTTTTATTTAGTGTGTGTGCGTGTGTGTGTGTGTCAGGATCCTACAGCAGGAGAAGAGGAATGTGCTTCTGAGGCAGTTGGAGGAAGCGACTCGGATCACCACCTACCTACACTCCCAGCTGAAGAGGTACTGTGAGACGCTCGCAACATCCCTGTGCTCACCAGCCAGCTGGAACATCATCTGCCTCTCTATTTCTCTTTCTTTCCATCTTTCTTTCTCTCTTTTTGTCTCTCTTTTCCTCTTCTCTCATTATTTTTCTCTCTGTCTCGCTCTCACTTTTTCTGTCAATCTCACTTTTTTTCTTTCTCACTCTTTACACTCTCTAATACTTTTTTCTTTCTCTCTCTCTCTCTCTCTCTCTCTCTCTCTCTCTCTCTCTCTCTCTCTCTCTCTCTCTCTCTCTCTCTCTCTCTCTCTCTCTCTCTCTCTCTCTCTCCCCTCCCCTCCCCCTCCTCCCCTCAGCCTGTCAGCCAGCTCCCTGACCGTGTCGTCCAGCAGCAGTCGAGGCTCCCTGGCCTCCAGTCGCGGCTCTCTGACCTCCAGCAGGGGTTCTCTGAGCTCCATCAGCTTCTCCGACATCTACGGCCCGCCCCAGTACGACCGCCACGACGACCCCCATGACCCCCACCTGCGCTACCTGCTCCCCCCAGAGGCCCTCTCCAGGGAGCACCTGGAGAAGGCCAAGCGCTCCCACGACACCCCCCAGTCCCTGGCCTCCCTGTCTTCCCGTTCCTCCCTCTCCTCCCTGTCCCCCCCCAGCTCCCCCATGGACACGCCCTACCTGTCGGCCCCCCAGGAGTGCCCCCTCACCCAGATGACCGAGGAGTACATGGAGCTGGCCGGCCGCGGGATGCTGGAGGGACTGCGCTCCCACTCCTACCCTCACCCCCAGCCTCACCCCCAGCCCCACCCCCAGGCGCACGCCCACGCAGGCCTGGCCGGTGGCGAGGAGCCGGGGGGGTCAGCCGCAGTCTACCAGCTGGAGAACAAGAGTCACAGAGAGAGCACTCCCTCTGGGTCATTTACCTCTGCTGGTGAGTAGAGGTAGTGCTGGTGATGTTGTGTCTGTGTGGCTGTCTCTCTCTCTCTCTCTCTCTCTCTTTGTATCTCTCTCTCTCTCCATCTCTCTCTCTCTTTGTGTCTGTGTCTCTCTCTCTCTGTCTCTCTCTCTCTGTCTCTGTCTCTGTGTGTGTGTGTGTGTGTGTGTGTAGAGCAGCTCTGCACAGCCTCACATAAGGCATGTCAGGCCAGCAGCAAGCCCCTAATAGGCCAGAGTGTCTGCCTGAGTAATAGTGAGTGTGTTAGACAGGTGTTGTCGCATTGGATAGAAGACGAACAAATAAATCGAGTGAAATGTCTTGTTCAGGTGTGACCCTGCGGTCTAACAGCGCCAACCGCAGCGGGCGCAGGGCCCGGAGGGTGTCTGCTGGCGTGTCGGAGGACGCCCTGGCCACGGACAGCGGGGTGTTTGAGGCCTGGGGGAGGAGGTGAGACAGGAGGGCGCCCCCTGCTGCGTCTGAGACCACACACCAAGACCCACACCCTGTCTCTCTCGGTTTCTCTCTCTCTCTCCCTCTCCCTCTCCCTCTCCCTCTCCCTCTCCCTCTCTCTCTCTCTCTCTCTCTCTCTCTCTCTCTCTCTCTCTCTCTCTCTCTCTCTCTCTCTCTCTCTCTCTCTCTCTCTCTCTCTCTCTCTCTCTCTCTCTCTCTCTCTCTCTCTCTCTCTCTCTCTCTCTCTCTCTCTCTCTCTCTCTCTCTCTCTCTCTCAGGAGCGGGGGCACCATCTAGTGGCTGCCGTGTGAATCACATCAACATATTATTGAGCAGGCTAGGGGTGTTCAATCCTGGTCCTCGAGAGCCCCTGTCCTGCATGTTTTAGACGTTTCCCTACTCCAGCACACCTGATTCAAATGAATGGGTTGTTATCAAGCTCTGTGGAAGCCGGGTAATGACCATTCATTTGAATCAGGTGTGCTGGAGCAGGGAAACATCTAAAACATGCAGGGCAGGGGCTCTCAAGGACCAGGATTGAACACCCCTGGGCTAGAGCATAGAGCTGTGGAGCGCTCGAGCAATCGACGGAGGAGAGATTTACTGCCACCAGCGAAGATGAAAACTTTGGTATACAAAAGTACTGACTTGAACATGCGAGGACTTACTTTTGTGTGATTGTGCCCAGCAGAGCAGAGGAGTCTGAGGAGGTGGTGTACGTGAGGGAGATGACCTCTGGGGGCGACCCGGCCCAGATCCAGCTGGGCCTGCTGTGAGTATGATGTGGAGCACTTCCTGTTCCTGTGGAGCACTTCCTGTTCCTGTAGAGCACTTCCTGTTCCTGGAAACACTTTCCTGTTCGTGGATAGCTTCCTTCCTCTAGGGCAGTGGTTCTCAAACCGGTCCTCAAGTACCACCTGTCCTGCATGTTTTAGATGGTTTCCCTGCGCCAACACGCCCGATTCAAATAAATGGGTTGTTATCTAGCTCGGTAGAAGCCTGGTAACGACCATTCATTTGAATCGGGTGTGTTGGAGCAGGGAAACATCTAAAGCATACAGGACAGGTGATACTTGAGGACAGGTTTGAGAACCACTGCTCTAGGGGTTTGCTTCCACCCCAGAGTGAGGGAATAGGTACAGCTCAGTGGTTAGAGTATTTAACTACAGATCAAGAGATCCCAGGCATAATGGATGCTGTGGATTAAAGGGTAAATGACAGGATGGTTTTCCACTCCAATCAAAGGCTGAATTAACACACCAACCAGCTCTCTCTCCAGGAACAGGGCTGGAGAGAGAGCTGCTGTGGCCCTGCTGCAGCGGGCTTTTGGGCCGTTTAAAACCTGTTCCCGTCTTGACTGTCTCTCTGATTCCTGTCAGGTATGACGCAGACTCCCAGTCTCTCCTCCTGCACCTGCTGCAGCTGAAAAACCTGAGCAGGACTGTTGTCAGGGACGGCCATAAAGTGTGAGTGCAAGAGATCATCGAAACGGGCTGTGTTGAATGTGTCGATGCCCGTTAAGCCTATCTAGGTACTTTCTCCCGTGGACTGTTTTGAATGTGCTGCAATCTGTAAGTCAATCTAGGTTATTCTCTTCTCGCGTGGCTTTCTAGGTATGTGAAGGTGCACCTGATTCCACTGGAGGTTGGCCGGGCATCTGCCTTCTACTGCTGTAAGGCTCTGGAGCTGCAGTCCACCATGAGCTTCAACGAGGGCTTCTGCATTCCCGTCCCCCTGGACGCCCTGGGCGGGTGTGCTCTGCAGCTGTCGGTGTGCTCGCTCGGACCCCAGGCGCAGGAGGAGCTGCTGGTGGGTCAGGCCCCTCTGGCACCATGTGTCAACCCCTCTCTGTCTGTCTGTCTGTCAGTCTTTGTCTATCTGTGTGTGGTCTGCCTGTGTGTGTTTGTCTGTCTGCCTGCCTCTGACTTTGAACCTGGTGGCCCCCGTGTCTCTTTGTGACTTCTCTCCGTCTCTGCTCCAATGTTGGTGGAATAATAAAGAGTTCTCTTTGAACTTGACAGGTTGGCTTACGAACTGGAGGTTCAGGTTTTCAGGAATTGTCATCAAAGGAGTGCACAAATGAATGACATTTGTTCTGCACTGTGTACTAACCTGTTCACCTCTGTTAACCTGGGTGCGTGTGTGTGTGTGTGTGTGTACAGGGTACAGCCCAGGTGGGTCTGCTGGAGTGTGAGAACAGCACCGAGATGAGTTTCCGTTGGCTGCGAGTGCAGACGCTGGGGGTCGGGGACCTCCAGTGGCCAGACCAGGGTGGCCTCAGCCTCAGCAAGCAGCCTGGGGGGCTGGGGGAGGGGCAGAGCTCCAGGACCATGGTGAGGACACTGTACACACACGTAGCCATGCACAGTCACACACTACACACACGTAGCCATGCAGTCACACAGTTTACACACACACACACACACACACACACATGTAGCCATGCACACTCACAGTGTACACACACACGTACCCATGCCCGGGGGGTCAGATGGCAGAGCGGTTAGGGAATCGGGCTAGTAATCAGAAGATTGCCAGTTTGAGTCCCGGCCGTGCCAAATGACATTGTGTCCTTGGGCAAGGCACTTCACCCTACTTGCCTCGGGGGAATGTCCCTGTACTTACTGTAAGTTGCTCTGGATAAGAACGTCTGATAAATGACTTAATGTAATGCACACTCACTGTACACACACACAATGTGTGTTGATAAAGGGACTGTGTTGTGAAAGGGTTGTTTTGTTAAAGGACTGTGTGTTACTGGACTGTGTTAGAGGACACGTTGTTTTACAGGACTGTGTGTTACAGGACACCGTGTGTGCTCTGATGGGGCGTAGCCACGCCCACCTGGAGGAGGGAGAGAGAGGGCAGGACAGGAGGGAGGAGCCAGGAGAGGCTGTGTCAGAGAGGTAAACACACATTTGTCATTTTGCTGCCATCCAATGTGTCAAAAGGGATTATAACGTTAAGTGGGTGTGTGTGCATGCTTGAACACCTGTTTTGACACTTGTGTATTGGATTGCAGGGAAAGTACAAGCTACCTCCTTAAACGTGCCTCTTAAAGTCACACACTGAATAGTTGAATGCTCAACCAGAAATAGTTGAGCATTTTCCCTCTGGTGCTGAAGGTGGGATCAGTGAATAACAGGGTGTGTTCTGCAGGAGCTGGCAGGCCGAGTCTGTGGACAGCGGCTGCAGCAACAGCACGGCGTTCCCGCCTCACTGTCACGAGGGGCTGTGTCCCGACGGCGCCTGCATCGCCACAGGGGGGCGCTGCCACCAGCTGGTGGGGAAACCGCCCGCCCTAAAGGTACTGGTTACGCACTAGCTGGGTCCTGTACTAGCTCTAGGACTTTTGTAAGAGTCCAACTGAGCCTGTGAGTAGCCACGCAGGACTAGGTGAGACTGGGGCAGGTCAGGCTAACTAAGCAACAGGCGCAGCGCTGGTGAGAAAAGGACAAAATAGTATATAGTCACTACAGCTTTCTGTTAATGTTGTAAGGAGCCATTTATTGGCAGTATAGCATGGTAACAAAAAGGTAAACACGGTGAATGTTGTCGTTGTGGCCGCAGGTGGAGAAGGCCACCATGACGGAGGGGATGTTCCCGGAGCCTGTGAGGGTCCGGCCCAAGGAGAGGGGGGGGCGCTGGGGGCACGCGTCGCCCTTCATGAGGAGCAGCACCATCGTCCGCTCCCAGACCTTCTCACCTGGGGCGCGCAGTCAGTACGTCTGCAGGGTAGGTACACACACAGAGAGAGAGCTTTCAGTTTGTTACCAAGTACAGGACTTGACTCAGGTATTGGTGTCCCTCAGTTGTACCGCAGCGACAGTGACAGTTCAACCCTACCAAAGAAGTCTCCCTTCATCAGGAACACCCTGGAAAGAAGGACTCTGCGATACAAGCAGGTAGTCACACATCCACAACGTTTGCTTAGACTAAAAACACTGGCTATGTGTCATAATGTTCCACATCAATTATGCTGTCAATTTCTCTACTGGATGACTCTAACATTCATGTATAACCCACAAATGCTGTGCAGTCGCAACCTGAGGCTACAGCTGCATAAAGTAAAAAAACAAACAAAAATTCAGATTAAACTGGATTACCAGTTTGCATTTACTGTGAATATGTTCAGTGCCTCACATTGTGAAAATAATGAAAACGTCTTCAACCTCTTGCATTTCACCAAATTTAAAGGATGATGAAACAGGTTTGCAAAGCTGAATTGTGTGTGTGTGCGCGTTGCATGTTTGTCCGTGGGTGCGTACTAGTGTGTGCAGCAGCAGTCCTACAGGTCGTCCCTGGCAGAGCAGCCGACGCGCACCTCCCTGGATCTGGAGCTGGACCTCCAGGCCTGCAGGACGCGGCAGAGGCAGCTGGCTGACGAGCTGGGCACCCTGCGGGAGCTGAAGCTGCGCCTGGAGGAGCCCCAAGCCGGGGAACCCGGAGAGCTGCCCCACTGGGCCCTCAGGGACGAGGGCTTCCGCTGCCTCCTCAGGGAGGCCCAGAGACAGGTATGGGGGAAGGGAGAGGGGGTGAGGAGGGAGGCCCAGAGACAGGTATGGGGGAAGGGAGAGGGGGTGAGGAGGGAGGCCCAGAGACAGGTATGGGGGAAGGGAGAGGGGGTGAGGAGGGAGGCCCAGAGACAGGTATGGGGGAAGGGAGAGGGGGTGAGGAGGGAGGCCCAGAGACAGGTATGGGGGAAGGGAGAGGGGGTGAGGAGGGAGGCCCAGAGACAGGTATGGGGGAAGGGAGAGGGGGTGAGGAGGGAGGCCCAGAGACAGGTATGGGGGAAGGGAGAGGGGGTGAGGAGGGAGGCCCAGAGACAGGTATGGGGGAAGGGAGAGGGGGTGAGGAGGGAGGCCCAGAGACAGGTATGGGGGAAGGGAGAGGGGGTGAGGAGGGAGGCCCAGAGACAGGTATGGGGGAAGGAGGAAAAGCACCACATGGAGCTAGGTTAGGTCATGCCTAACACACACAACAAAATCCAATAGCAAAATCATATTGTGTAAAGTGGGCGTTCTTACAGTATTTCATCAGAGGATGAGTTGCGTCAGTTGACCTGGGTGCCGCCTCTGCTGTGCCGGCTGTGTCCTGCAGGTGGGCCAGAGCCAGCAGGAGCAGAGACAGGAGGAGGCGGCGGAGAGACGGCTGAGGAAGGCGTCTAAAGAGGTCCTGCTGATGAGGGGGGCAGGCCAGAAGGAGCCCCTGCCTGTGCACACCTTCAGGTATGACGAGCCTCGTCCTGCATGCGACATCCTGCCGTAGCGTTGTCTTGACAACTAGACAGCACCTACTTTTTTTATAAACAGTATTGCGCTTGAGATATGTTGTTGGTGCATTGTCCTATCAGAATGTAGTATTTTAATTGGGATGGGTTTTTTTGCAGTCTTGTTAAAATGTAGACTGTTCCTTGGCACTGACTACTGAAATACTGTTAGTACTGGTCTTTGATTATTGGCTGTACCAACTTAATGCATTATTTGTATGTTGTTTTGGATACAAACGTTGGTTAAATTAGAAATGTAAAATGCTGACCAGAGCTCAACCATACTTCAGTCCTCCAAGAAGGACCACAACACATTCCCAGCATTCCACTGGCTCCTGATGCATTTGAGCCTTGTAATCATAGCACTGGAGTTCAATCTTGATCTTGCCTCAGTGGTGTATTACGGTCTTTTACTTGTCTGAGATTAAGGGCATGAGCTGTGTTCTAAACTGAGCCTGATTGCTGTTCTGTTCACAGAGAGAAGATGGCGTTTTTCACAAGACCAAGGTTCAACATACCGCCTTTACCAAGTGATGACGTATGAGAGCTTTCTTCTGTATTTTGTGATCAAACATGAAGTATTTTTTCATAATTTTGTATTCGAAACCCATGAAGTAATTTAAATGAAATGTAGTTAATTTTCAGAAAACGAGAGCATGAAACTAAAATGCTAATTTTGACCGTTTTTAACTAAAACAAGGTTGTTCATGTGTGGCTCATTTGCGCACAGACACACCAACAATTATTGACAACTTGTCTTTTCCTTTTTGGGGGAAAACGCCTCTTAAGAAAATAATATATCTCTATATTCCTGTACGATTTATTTCTGATGTTTGCTTACAAAAGGCTGGAAGACGGGAACAAATTCAGTTAAGACACATTCATTGTACTGTAACTTATTTTATAGTACTTTTCCTTGAAGGAAATAAAACGCTTCCTGCTTTTTTAATGTATTCTGTAAAGCTTTGAACAAATGGCACTTCAGTGTTTTTTTTACATACAGTAGAATGGAACTGTTGCCTGATTTTGTTTGTTACTTAAAAATCCTTAAAAAAGTTATTTACATAAAATGTCACTTTTTAATCTACTTTTGTCATTGTCCTTTGTTATATTATTAAAATTAATGATTATTCCTTGTACTTTTCAATATGGATAAATATATGAAACACTGTATTCAGATTGTTTATGATGTCTGTAAGAACATCGGCAGTGTTACCTCTTGTGAAAATAAAACTATTCAACTAGTCACTGTCTTAAGTCCCCCCCCCCCCCCTCGGTATGATTACAGGGTTTCTCTCCCTTTTCTTTCACACATGCCTTAACCCAGTTGCCTGCAGGCAACCTCAGGTCTCTGCTTGTCTGTGTGTAGAGCAATAGATGAGTTGTGCAACACTAAAAACGTAGTGGTATTACCTATACCATACCCATAGGTACTGGGGGAAAAAGCCACTATTATGAAAGTTTCAACATCAAATACTGTAAGGTATTCACATGAAAGCACAATGTCAGGCAAAGCAAATTACAGCTATAGAAATGGCCAACTTGTCTTGATTATAAATACATACAGCCATGGCAAAGAAAACATTCAAGAACATTTTTGAGGAGGGGGGGGGAGAAACAAACATTACATTTACATTTAGTCATTTATTTTTAGTCATTTAGCAGACGCTCTTATCCAGAGCGACTTACAGTAAGTACAGGGACATTCCCCCGAGGCAAGTAGGGTGAAGTGCCTTGCCCAAGGACACAACGTCATGTGGCACGGATGGGAATCGAACTGGCAACCTTCAGATTACTAGCCCGCTTCCCTAACCGCTCAGCCACCTGACTCCCTACATTAATAAAAGATAAAAGGGTATGTGCATTATTTCAGTTGTAGGTTAGATTTTTTCACAAGTATGTTTGAGAGTGAGTGTCTGACAATAGCATAATTAACAGTAACCAGCTTCAAGTCACATTGGGTGTTGAGCAAGATCTTATTTTACGACACCATTTCACAAGTGACATTTAACTATTAGGTACACACCTTACCTGAATAGGAGGTAAACATATGTTGAAGCAATTATCAAGGGCATGTTCGGTCAGACCAAATTACACATACCTTTACACCTACAAGTTCCTGTGTTGGAGTCATGCCACTAGCTGTACTCTTCTATACATCCAGCTATGATAATCTAAGGAATCACCACTAAAGTACAGCAGCCTGTACAAACATGGGAAGGGGAAAAAACTAAATGTACAGAAAAGAACATTTGATGAACAGACAGCCCCAGGATATAACTGGTTCTCTGTCCTCTATAGTCATCCATGATAGAGACCCAAGAAAGCACTTGGATCCTGCACTTAAAACACCCATAGGCTTAGCGCCAATTACTTATTTTACACACATTAGCTTGTAAGGGGATTTAAACTGAGACCGTATGAATTCCTGGGTGGGCCACAATGTAGTGGCCAGTTTGATTCTGCCCTGGAATATTTCTATGTGTCTTCCCCTCTCCCATACATTTCTTGTATCTTTGTTGCCATCCAGCAAATCAATAAAAAGGCCAAAAAAGATATCTTAAAAAAGAAAAAAACTATATCCAATTCTATAAATCCCCCCCCCCCCTACACACACGTTTTCTTTGGATTAACGTTATCATATAGTTCAGCAAATACAGTGTGATGAACTACATAGGAAGACAGTCTGACGTACATGATGTAGACGACAGAGCAAGGAGGAAGCAACTACCTGCACAATCAGCAAAAACATCAAGTGAATCTTCTAAGGAACTTAACAAGCTCTGTGTCACAATGTTCACCATCAATTATGTTATACATTATTCTACTGTATGACTCAATAACACATGAATGTATGACTCAGAAATGCTGTGCAATCGCAGACCTGAGGCTACAGCTGCTATTAGTGCATGAAGTAAAAAAAACAGTTTGCACTTACTGTAAATATGTTCAGTGCCTCACATTGTGAAAATAATGAAAGCGTCTTCATGCCAGCCACTTGTCTTCAGTGACAGGAGCAGTTAAACTGTGCACAAGCCCCGTGTCCAGGTGGTGCACCTGCAGGTCCTGCTGCTTCATACAGCAGCACAGAGATCCCGCCTCGTCACAGCGGGGCCAATGGTCAGTTTAGCAGGAAACAACAGTCCAAGTTCAAGCAAGGCTTTTGATGCGAGACTCCGTGAGGTCAAACCCTCCCATTTTTAAATGTCCAGGAGTCATCCTCACCACCCCACTTCACCTCCACAGCGGGCCGGGTTAGGTGGGGCTGGGGTCTAGGTGGGGCTGGGGGCAGGGTCTAGGCGGGGCTGGGGTCTAGGTGGGGCTGGGGGCTAGGCGGCGCTGGGGGCTAGGCGGCCCTGGGGGCTAGGCGGCCCTGGGGGCTAGGCGGCCCTGGGGGCTAGGCGGCCCTGGGGGCTAGGCGGCCCTGGGGGCTAGGCGGCCCTGGGGGCTAGGCGGCGCTGGGGGCTAGATGGGTATGGAGATGATGGTGGGCAGCTCACCGATGGGTGGAGGGTTATACTTCTCCACTCTCATCAGGCGTCGGAGGATGTCGTCACGGTTCCGGGGCCAGCTGTACACGTGGGTGTTCTGTAACCAGGTGGGGACATGGCACTGACCAGCACACAGAGCAGGGAACACACACACACACACACAACAAACAATCTTTATTTTTTTGCTTTTATTGGGTTTTATTACTTGTATTATTGTTTTTTATTGATTTTATGTAAAGCACCTTGACCTGCAATTCTTGTATGAAATGTGCTTTATAAATAAAGTCTTATTATTATTAGTCATTATTTCAAGGTGAGCTGAAAGCACATTATCAAAAAGGAGCAAAAACAAGAGTATCATATCAGATTTTATGTAAAGCACCTTGAGCTGCAATTCTTGTATGAAATGTTCTATATAAATAAAGTCTTATTATTTCAAGGTGAGCTGAAAACACATTATTATTATTCCTTGAGGAAGGATCATCCAAGCTTAGCAATGTCAGTCTGGTGTCCTTTAAATATCCTCCTTCAGAAAGTTATGTAGCTAATGTAAACACAAAGTCATCTTTGTCAAAGCCAGACCAGGAAATTGAGTACATGCATGATCCGATGTTAGGTTGTAAAACCTGTTGACACTACAGGCCTTATAGCACATCTCAGCTCTCTTGTCTCTCTCCCCCCCCCTCTTTCACTCTTTCTCCCTCTTGCGATATCTCTCACTGTCTCCCCTCTATCAGTCTCCTTCTCAATGAGGTAAGTAAGTAAGTCTTTATTTATATAGCACATTTCATACAAGAATTGTAGCTCAAGGTGCTTTACATAAAATCAATAAAAACAATAATACAAGTGATAAACAATTCAAACAAAAATAAAAATCCCAATAAGATCTCTGTTCAAGAGACAAAACTACTTTAAAAAGTAGGGTTAGATGGTAAGATGAAACACTTACCTTCTGGGCTCCAGGAAACACAATAGGAATAAAGTAGGGTTAGATGGTAAGATGAAACACTTACCTTCTGGGCTCCAGGAAACACAATAGGAATAAAGTAGGGTTAGACGGTAAGATGAAACACTTACCTTCTGGGCTCCAGGAAACACAATAGGAATAAAGTAGGGTTAGACGGTAAGATGAAACACTTACCTTCTGGGCTCCAGGAAACACAATAGGAATAAAGTAGGGTTAGATGGTAAGATGAAACACTTACCTTCTGGGCTCCAGGAAACACAATAGGAATAAAGTAGGGTTAGATGGTAAGATGAAACACTTACCTTCTGGGCTCCAGGAAACACAATAGGAATAAAGTAGGGTTAGACGGTAAGATGAAACACTTACCTTCTGGGCTCCAGGAAACACAATAGGAATAAAGTAGGGTTAGATGGTAAGATGAAACACTTACCTTCTGGGCTCCAGGAAACACAATAGGAATAAAGTAGGGTTAGATGGTAAGATGAAACACTTACCTTCTGGGCTCCAGGAAACACAATAGGAATAAAGTAGGGTTAGATGGTAAGATGAAACACTTACCTTCTGGGCTCCAGGAAACACAATAGGAATAAAGTAGGGTTAGATGGTAAGATGAAACACTTACCTTCTGGGCTCCAGGAAACACAATAGGAATAAATCTGAAGTTCTTGCTCCCGTTGTGAATGAATTCATTCTGTAGCTGAGTAACAAAAACAGAGAGAGATTATCGGTTCAATAGACGGGCCAGATGAAGCATGTTGATTTTAGCACCTGTTAACACTAATCTCTATGTACTATGGAGTCATGCCAACTAACGTTGTGTCCTTGGGCAAGGCACTTCACCCTACTTGCCTCGGGGGGAATGTCCCTGTACTTACTGTAAGTCGCTCTGGATAAGAGCGTCTGCTAAATGACTAAATGTAAACGTATGTACACATGCTGTATCAACAGCCAGTTACGTCTGAGCCCAGTAAGATACAAATTCAAACAGAGCTCTAGTTAGGAAGGCAGCTGTTGTTGGGTGGGAGGGTTCAGATGGAGGGTTTGCAACAGCAAGAGCAAGAAGGAAGTAAGACTAGGAACCAATCACAAAATCACAAGCATCATTCCTGGAAGAGGCACCAATCAATCGTAAAAATGTCATAGCAAACCTTTCCACTCTGACAAGAGCCCATAATCATACAACGTAAACAGGAATAGTAACTTAATAGCTAGGATTAATAGCTTAACATTTTAGTTTCCTTTACAACACACAAATAAAAACTGTCCCGCCCAAATTTATAACAAACCTTCAACCCTGGCTGAAGGCGCTGGTGAGCGTCTCGCTGCAGTACAGACCTGCTTGTGGATGTAGACTGTGGCGAGCGTCTGCTCGTCGTGTTGCAGACTAACCGGGGCGGCAGTCACTGTCTCGTAGTATTTGGGGCTGATGACGATGATGATCAGGTACTCCTTCTGTCAGCAGACGAGACGGGAAACGTTTGGGGTTTTAGAAAATCAAATCATAAAATACAACACAGTCAATTTCATAGTGTTGATTCAACACCAGGAGTGCTTGTACACTGTACAACTTTGGGGACCTAAACACAAGTTTTAAAAGAAAATACACACTTGTAGGATATGTACCGTATGCTACAGCGGCCTGCTACTGTAGTAAGTACAATTGAGAAACGTTCAAGTGGAGACAACTTAATTACATTTCATTTCAGAACGAAACTGTAATTCAAGTTACAGACAGTTTAAAGCCTGATTAGAATAAGTACCTGCACTTTTGAAAGTGCTTTCTTGAACATCCTTGTTGATTTATTTATCAAACGAGAGGGGCCCGACAGGAATGTTGAGCCGTAACTCATTAAGTTCATAAAACAGCATTTACCTCACTGAGGTACCTCTCCATGAAGTCAATCTTGCTTATGCTCCTAAACTGCTGCTCGAACATGTCAATCTGCAGACAAAGGTTTTTTGTTTGTAAAGAATGTGTGTGACTGTGATGCACTTTTAGAGCACTTGCAGCAGAAGTTTCCAAGCAACTCAAAAATCATGGTCATAATTCTGTGACAGGTGTAATAAATATAAGCGGGATTGAGTTAGTTATGTAGACAAACACCTGCCCATCATGACGAGTATGACTGACAATATACGGTAAAAGGTGTTTGTGCCAAACTGTCCCCAACAGGTTTGTCTTGTATTTTTGACTTAATTTTGACCATTGTGTTGTTCGTATTTGGAATGAAAACCTGAGTCCATTGCTACACAGTGAAAAGTAGGAGCGCTCACGTGCGTATCGAAGCCGTTGTGTCGGAGGAGACCCACAAAGTTGATCACATCGTTTACGTGCTTTTCGTTGTCTGCCTCGTAAGTCACAAACACCCTTCCTGTGGGGAAGGTTTCAAACAAGAATGAAACATATATATATATATTTTTTTTTTTTTTTTACTCAAATGTGATGTTAACTAAGGTGATTGAAATGAACAAAGTAGATTAACCAACAAGAACTATGTTCAGTAAAATTGTCATGTCATAGAATATCTGAGGATCCGGACTTAATGAAAAAGTCCCCTCACTCTCTCAGACTTCAGCAGTCTAAACAGCTTCCTGTTGTGACCCGTACAGCAGGAAGTACTTACTCTGCTCCAGGGACAGTGCTGTACTGCCTAGCTGAGCTTTGGGAACATTGGGGTGCACGCGGGAGCTGTGAGGAAAAGATTTGGTTACATTAGTTAAATTAATTATTTTTGTTTTCTCCCAATGTAAACTCAAATCAGTTTAAAGCTTTTCTTTATTTGAAGTGTGACTGTGCCAGAGGCTACACACTAGCTAACTCACCTGTGCATGTGGCCTCCAATTGGAGGCCGGCAAGTATCTGAACCTGAAAGACAAATTAGACTGTCAACGTCATATATATATATATATATATATATTTTTTTTTTTATCTCAACACAGGGCAAACATTTTTACCAAAAAAGGCAACATTTTGTACTCACACAAAGGGTCATAAGGAGGCCAGCATCCAAGCCTGGGACCCTGGTGAGGCACAGGCCCCATTTTGAAGAGGTCAACGGGGCACTGAGCACAGCAGGCTGCCCCCTGGGGCGAGCAGTAATATGAAGGAAGGGTGTGTTGGTGCATGTCTGCTGAGGGAGGGTTAGAGTGGAGGGAGCCAGGCTGCTCCAGGCTGCCCATGCTGGGGCTGTACCTGCCTGGGAGGGAGATAGATTTGCTGGAGGAATAAGGGCTCTGCAGTGGGTAGCTGTGGTAATCTCCAGGCACCAGGCAGGAGGGAAGGCTGCTGAGGTAGGCCCCAGGCCCAGACCAGCTGCTGGCATAGCTGGGGTGAAGCCAGGAGCCCTCTGCCCCGCTGGGGAAGGGTGTAGGCTGGCTGTAGCCAGCGGGCAGACCCAGCGGAGGCTGGTAAAGGCCAAAGCTCGGCAGCGGTCGGGCGTGATTTCCGGCGTGTCGTTGTGGGTGCGCATCCTGATCTCTCATATGACCTTGTCGGCGGAAAGTAGAGTGGCCGAGAAAGCTGGCGTGGTGGCCAGGCGGGCTTTGACGGCAAGGGTGGGGGCTGGATGCGGGATCGGGAACAGCGTCCTTCTCACAACCCTTGCTCATGGTCTCGTCGTCCTCCTCGGGGGTGTTGGTCGACACGCTCTGACAACTTCCCAGCAGACAGATGGGCATTGGAGGGAGGGAGGGATCGGAAGAGGCAGCCATGAGAGTAAGTAAGTAAGTAAGACTTTATTTATATAGCACATTTCATACAAGAATTGTAGCTCAAGATGCTTTACATAAAATCAATATAATCAATGAGAGATACTGTAATCTCGCACGGAAAGCTATTGAATAGACCAGTCTAACTCTCCCTCTCTCCCTCTCCCTCTTTCCGACCCTACATCTCCTGGACCCCCTGGACCACCCCCCCCCCTCCCTCTCTCTCTCTCTCTGACACCCTCTCTCCTCCCGACTCTCTCCCCCTATGCTAGCGCGTGAGAAATTCCAATCCAGTAAACATGAAACTGTTCTACTTTTATCTTCGGCTCTCAGTCAGATACCAACTGCTGTTGAAAACACTCAATCGGTTGAGGAAACAAGATAAAAATTAACCTTTTCCAATCCAATCTATGTGTATCAAAGTGTATGGGGCCTGTAGGGGAACCCCATAGGACAGCGGTGTTTCATAGAGTGGGAGTCTACCTGTATGTGTGGAGGTGTATTTGAGGGCGTGGGCTGTACCTTCTTGCTGCTGTGGTGGTGTTTCGTTGAGTGGGCAGCATCATTATGTCTCTGCAACCAGGGATTCATGTGTGTGGGTTAGGGTTACACACATGCCTGCGTTAATCAGCAGTGGGTTTTTCTATTCCAAAAACGAACCTGGCAACAGAACACGCAAACACACACACAATCATTCATTTGAATGATTGTGTGTGTGTTTGCAGCATGAGTGGCGTATTTTACCTGTAAGAGTTTGAGACATGAATATACATATATACAAGTGTGGTCGGCACTTTGACGTTTTCACTTTCCATTCTCTGAGTTCATGATGACCCAGATTGTCTCGAAATGCGAAGTCGTTTTTTCCAGCACACAGGACTTCATGCCTGCGCACAGCCCAGCTCCACGGCCACAAAGCTAGCTTAGTGACAAACAGCCACAAAGATAACAATCTGCAAAAAATATCTGCAGTGTCGAGCCCAATTTGAAGTTAAACCTCTTCCTGCCTCTCTTTTCCTGTTCTTATATCTCAAGACATACACACATTCGCTTGTAATAATGCTCACATACAAATAACGCGTTCGCAAGTTTAACAAACAAGTGTTAAAACTTGATAAACATGCCACAAATTACAGCAGGCCTGTAGAAAGGTAAATTGGCCCTAATTATACAAACGGCTGTGTTAATACGCAATAACGGAACGGAAATAACATTAAAACATTTACAAGAAATCTAAGTCGCTGATTAAATGTTTGTCGGTAGGGAACTGACCTTTGGGTGTTTGAAACCAGATCATATTCCAGTTTTAAATCCGAAAAGGTTAAATTCACACAGGTAACGTTTGGTAAGACTTCGTTAACTTTACGTCGTCTGTAGCCTACCAATAAATTCACCTGCGGCACCCTGCTTCTTTAGATCTCAGCGGCGTAATTCCCACTGACCAAACTGCAGGTTTCCATGTACGATAATGCGTAACAAATTGTTGTATTTTCGATCTATTAGTACACATAAATATCATAGATGATTCACAAAACCATTAAGTTGGCGTGTAACACAAAAAGGTCCTGCACCGTGAAGTGCCTCCTCCGACTAACGAGACGTCAATTACACCAACGAGCTCCACCTCCGTCTTCCATAAACCAGGCTGAAATACTGATGTGCCGGTCCAATCTACGTTTAATCACGGATATAAATATTTTCCAACCCAACTGCACTTTACAATTCTTAATTTTTAAAATGTAAATATTATATATTTTATACATTTTATATATTCAATAGTAGGCTACCTTGTGTGTTTGATCCCCAAAAAACTTGACATGCTTCTAAGGTCTCGTTTCACACATAAAAAATAATAATGCTGCTTATCCAACTTGTTTTTAATGATTTTACATTTATTTTTACCTCAAAAAATCTACAAACCAATTAACAGCTCAACGTTAACTGAATAGATGCATAAACTGTTGATGGTCCACGTTCCTCTGCCTAGAGAAGCAGGTGTCCAGCCACAACTTGCGTGTGGGGATTGCCTGAGGAAACTTCTGCATGAGTTCCCTGAGCTCCTGGGAGTAGGAGGAACCGACAGAATATTCATCACCATCACCTCCATCATCACAAGAGCAGGGCCGGATTAACCATTAGGGCAACTGGGCACTTGCCCAGGGGCACATGACATCTAAGGGCCCCTGGGGGGGCCTTAAGCCTTGTTGCCCAGGGCACAGAAAATTGTTAATCCGGCCCTGCACAAGAGTCATTATCATCCCAGTCAACATCATCACCCTCCTCATCCTAACTGCCGTCAGCATCGTAAAAATGTGGGGCCAGTTGTTCAGAAGTGATCTGATCGGATTACGGCTTTTGGATTGGATCAAATCTTGAAAATGAGTTGTTCAAAAACAAAAAAGGATTCTGAAATTGGATTACATCACGTAATGCAATCTTGATTTTTATCTGGATCAAACCTTCAATATGTGTTGTTAAAAACTTTTTAGTAGGATTGGGATACCTTTGATCCAAAAAATCAAGATCAGTCTGATCCCAGCAGAAGGGTGGATTCAGGGTGGATTTCAGCAACATAATGTAATAAAACTTGAAATTGGTCAAATAAAACTATATTTGTATCCTGTAATTCATATACATTTATTTATATGTAAGAGCAGAAGTACAGATTATTATGGCAGAAGAACAAATCACTCTTTCCCAACTTCAGAAAACCAAAGCCCAACTTGAGATCCGCCTCCTAAAAGGAGAGTTTCAAAAAGCTGGTCTCTCCACAACCGAAGATTAACTTTGAAAGTTCTTTAATTTAGTTATTTATTGGACATTTACACATTTTCATATTTTGAAACACATCTTTAAAATATTCACGTTGTATTTGTGAAGAAATGTATATTTGTTTGTTTTCAATGTTGTGGGTCAGATGATGTCTCTGACTGTTTGGATTGTTTTATTTTACCTTTTTCTGTGTCTTCAAATCAAAACACTTCAACACTTAATGGAGTTGGCTAGCCTACTACATTGTAATACGTAGTCTTTTACAACACTGGGAATCCATATTTGGTCATCTTGAAAAGTTTGTATCTGTATCAGGGTGATCCAATCCAATGTTGCTTTGAAAAACCAGTACAAAAGTAAAATGGTTTACCTGATCCTGGATAGCAAACATGGAATTTCAAAATCCAGATAATTCTGAACCAGATTACATTTTTTGAACAACTGGCCCCTGGAGATAATCACTCAAAACATAACGAAATACTAGCAACAGCCCACTCACCTGTGAGTGGATGGGACTTTCCACCTCGGCCACAATGTGTGTGACCTCTGAACTCATGACCTCCTCCTCCTCGCCATCATACGTGGGCCAGGGTTAAGGAGCGGGCAGACAACAGACTTCCCAAGACCAGAGGAAACAACCAGACCTCAAACGTTTAATTTGGGTGCAAAATACACCCCCCCCCATCTGCTTCATGGGTCTATTAATAAATGAATGTACTCAATTTAGCAGATGCTTTTATCCTAATGTCACGTGCAGGGGGGATTTGAACCTGCAACCGCTTGATCTGCAGGCTCTACCACTGAGCTAAACCCATCCCATGGACACATCCATGGGTAAATCCATGTTCATCTACGCAGATTAGATTTAAAAACATATGATAGGAAGCCTTCCATCGAAATACCAGCACAGGCAGCTGTGGTGAAGGATATGACAGCAGGTAGCGAGCCAGCCTCTTCCGCTCCGAGGCAGCCAGGTTGTAGAAGAAGACGTGAACTCCCTTCATGAAGTCAGGCAGGCTGGAGCCTCCGGGGCCCCCCTCACACTCCTCCTCCTCCCCCGCACTGGGCCCGTCCGATCCTGGGGACCGCGCCGGAGACAACGCCCCTCCTGTGGAGGTACCGGGTACTGCTGCTGCCGTAGCCTTAGCAGACGCAGTCCTGCTGTAGTAGTATCTAATAGGCAGTTTATGTAAGGCTCATCCGAAAAGAAAACAATAACATTTCGATGGTATCGGATGGAAGCCAGGTATTTAGACACACGCGTGTTTGTTCAACGCCACCGTGGCACAGTGAAGTGTGGCAGTGCTGTGGAGGATACATGGAGGTGGATACACCCTGGGACGACAGGTGCTTTCTGATCAGCCTCTCTGTACCATACCAGTTAAACCCTCCGGTGGAGTGGCCGATCCTCGGCAGGTGAACGCTTGCTAAAAGAACAGAGGGAGACGAATGAGTGCCGCCTCGCCTCGCCTCGCTTCGCCTCAACAGGAAAATAATGACTCCACATATCCGTTCGCACCACAGGGATTGGCCGAATGTTTAAGTGACACTTGTGATCGATAGGAGTTCATTTCTGCCATCCCTCCTTTGGCATCGGGCCCACACGCAACGGTGAGATCAGACGATACCTTTTTTCCTTCTCGCCACAAGAGAGATTGCCCTGAGGGATTCCTCGAGGGAGGGCAGCAGGATACCAGACAGCTTGTTGGCCTGATCTCTGTGCTGTGCCACTGCCAGCGCCAGCTGTTGTGAAGACATTTTACGTCCGTAAATCATATCGTAAACATCCGACTCCCTTGAATTGTTGTGTTATTTTAGCATCCATCGTCAACTAGGGCTTGGTGATGTTGTGTGGGCGTGCGGTTGCATAAGTTCTAGGCTGGCTGTAGTGTAATCATTTGGCAGATGTTTTCACCCCTCTGCTCTCTGACACCCCACTCACATGGTCTTGGCCATCCAGTCTGGACTGTCGGTCATCTATCGGGAACAGCAGCACACGCCCAAGTTCCAGATCTTCAACAAGACCACGAAAAAAAAACACAGGGCATACAAGGACAAACACGTTAAGAGCTGCAATGGCCTGTGTCTTCTGATCTGCTGTGGTGTACACTACATGTCACTGGGACTGAGGTGTAGAGTACACACTAGGGAGTAGTTACCCACTAGGTGGTTAGGAGTATACATACTAAGGTGTGATGTACTGGGTAGGTAGTAGAGTACACACTAGGGTGTGGTGTACACACCAGGTAGGTAGTAGAGTACACACTAGGGTGTGGTGTACACACCAGGTAGGTAGTAGAGTACACACTAGGGTGTGGTGTACACACCAGGTAGGTAGTAGAGTACACACTAGGGTGTGGTGTACACACCAGGTAGGTAGTAGAGTACACACTAGGGTGTGGTGTACACACCAGGTAGGTAGTAGAGTACACACTAGGGTGTGGTGTACACACCAGGTAGGTAGTAGAGTACACACTAGGGTGTGGTGTACACACCAGGTAGGTAGTAGAGTACACACTAGGGTGTGGTGTACACACCAGGTAGGTAGAAGAGTACACACTAGGGTGTGGTGTACACACCAGGTAGGTAGAAGAGTACACACTAGGGTGTGGTGTACACACCAGGTAGGTAGTAGAGTACACACTAGGGTGTGGTGTACACACCAGGTAGGTAGTAGAGTACACACTAGGGTGTGGTGTACACACCAGGTAGGTAGTAGAGTACACACTAGGGTGTGGTGTACACACCAGGTAGGTAGTAGAGTACACACTAGGGTGTGGTGTACACACCAGGTAGGTAGTAGAGTACACACTAGGGTGTGGTGTACACACCAGGTAGGTAGTAGAGTACACACTAGGGTGTGGTGTACACACCAGGTAGGTAGAAGAGTACACACTAGGGTGTGGTGTACACACCAGGTAGGTAGAAGAGTACACACTAGGGTGTGGTGTACACACCAGGTAGGTAGTAGAGTACACACTAGGGTGTGGTGTACACACCAGGTAGGTAGTAGAGTACACACTAGGGTGTGGTGTACACACCAGGTAGGTAGTAGAGTACACACTAGGGTGTGGTGTACACACCAGGTAGGTAGTAGAGTACACACTAGGGTGTGGTGTACACACCAGGTAGGTAGTAGAGTACACACTAGGGTGTGGTGTACACACCAGGTAGGTAGTAGAGTACACACTAGGGTGTGGTGTACACACCAGGTAGGTAGAAGAGTACACACTAGGGTGTGGTGTACACACCAGGTAGGTAGAAGAGTACACACTAGGGTGTGGTGTACACACCAGGTAGGTAGTAGAGTACACACTAGGGTGTGGTGTACACACCAGGTAGGTAGTAGAGTACACACTAGGGTGTGGTGTACACACCAGGTAGGTAGTAGAGTACACACTAGGGTGTGGTGTACACACCAGGTAGGTAGTAGAGTACACACTAGGGTGTGGTGTACACACCAGGTAGGTAGAAGAGTACACACTAGGTAGGAGTCTCTGGGACTGTGCATGTGACCACATCTCACCCTTCATCTTTCCTGCCAGCTCGTACTGTTTGCGTGGCTCATCGGAGCGTACCTCCAGTGCTGAGAACAGCCCGCCCCTGCCCCACCTTCCGGAGTCATCTACGAGCCAACAACAACATCAAGGGGCCAACAGAAACACAACACAGACAACAAACAAGCGTGCAAACCTGTTCTCCCAGATAATCGAAAGCAGAAAATGCCAACTGTTCTACACTATCTCTGCTTGAGAGTATCTGGGAGAATATGGCCGAGAATACGGGTTGACATACCAACACAGTGTACTATGATGGCGTCCCCGCCGGCAGCGTGCGGATGGGTCACGTCCCCCAGCACGTAGCGGATGGCCGCGTGTTCGGAATCTGTGGAGCAGATGCTGCCGTCCTCCTCCTCTTCCTCACTCTCCACCGAGGGTAAGCACCTGGATCTGTACCCGCAAGAGTCCCACCACGCCATCCTGTAGGAGACACGTACACAGACAACCCCCCCCCACACACACACACACACACACACACACACACACAGACAGACAGATATAACTACATCATGCCTCAGCTAAAGTCTGAGGAGAGGCGGGCCTTCTCAGGTGTGTACAGCTGCTTCCTTACTTCTTCTTCTGTTTCTGCTCCTGCTGGTTCCTCTTCCTGTCCTCCAGTAGCTTGGCCCTCTTGGCCGCAGCCTCCTGCCCCCTCTTCCTCCTCGCCTCCAGCTCTGCCTCGCTCAGGACCTTCCTCTTCCTCGGCGCCAGCCCCAGAGGCCCCGCCAGAGCGCCCTGATATTACCCACAATGCAACCGCCTCAAGCTGGGATACGAGCAACGCCGCTTTGCTGTAACGCTCCCTCTCAAAACAGCGGTCAAGCATGTACCCCCAGATAAACATACATCGTCCGCTCTATATGGGTGGGTGAGACCGTCTCGCCAATAATACGTGCGCATACTTGTGTGAGTGTGTGTGGTAGCTACATGTGTTTCTTGTGTGTGTGTGTAGCGCTGTGGTGGCAGCTTACTCCAGCTTTGTGGCGCAGAGCGCGCCCCTCTCCCCCAGCCTCCTCCTGCCCTTCCAACTGCTCCTCCAGCAGCTGCTCAAAGCTGCGCCGGTCCTCAGAGCTGGGGTCCCTGGAGTAGTCTCTCCCCTCGAAGCAGTACATGTGGTCTGGAGGACACAGAGGTGGTGAGGAGGTTCCACCCAGCTCAACGAAGCAGAGCTCCATCCTGCCATGCTGCTTAACCTGTTCCGTGGGTTCGAGGCCCCACACTGAAGTACCATTGTAGCTTAATGATTAGAGTGTTGGCCTCTCACATGGGAGATTCTCCGGGTTTGAATCCCGAATCAACGCAGTGGATACTCACTCTGGCTGTCGGGTTCGGAGTCCTCCTCTTCTACCCTGGGCAGGTCATCGTTGGATAGCCACTCCCCGCCCCGCGACGGACCCAGGATCAAACTTAGGTCTACTTCCTGGACTGTACTCTCCTCGGACGACAGCAGCTTGTCTACTCCGAACTTGAGGACTTCACTCAACTATGGCCAAGAAACCAGAGAGAGAGGAAGCAAGTGAGAAATAGATTCATTCCCTCCTTCCTCTATCACTTTCTTCCTGCAATTGACAGAGAAAAAGAGATGGGAGAAAATGGAACAGGAGAAAAAGAAGGAGGGGGAGTAGTGTGGAGAGGACTGCGGCTGTCCGACGATAGATGTCATGCAGCGTAGATGCATGCAGGACGCAGGCTGACTGCGGTTGCCAGGTTTGGACTGCGGTTGCCAGTTTTGCCTGACCTGAAGCCCGGCAGCAGCAGACTGGGCCTTCTCCAGCAGGGAGAAGCGGCCCTCCTCGATCACGGTGTTGGTGAGGCGCAGCTTGGAGACGGCCCGGGAATACACAATCTCCTCCACCGTGTCTCTACCCAGGAGACGGATCACCTTTACAGCCCTGCGAGCATCACCAGCGATCACATTTACATTCGGATTACATTTTTTATTATAACCTTTATTTAACTAGATAAAAAGCCCATTGAGATCAAGACGTCTTTCACAAGGGTGACCTGGCCAAGAAAGGCAGCAGCGCACGTCATAGTGGTCAAAACAGACAAACAACAATAACACACAGGCAGTAAAAAACAAACAACAAAAAACAAAAACAAAACATTTAAAATCTTAAGAGAGAGAAAAATAAAGTGCAGAAGTTATCGATACAGTAACAATTTAAGAGCATAGGCACTGTTCAAAAGATTTCCATTGTCTTTTTTTTTTTAAATAGAGCGGAATGCTTCCAGAGGAAGCAGGTTTGCAATTTTAAGTTCTGATTGAAGGGCATTCCAAGCAGACGGGGCAGAGAAACTGAATGCTTTTTTTCCCGTTTCAGTTCGGACTGGAGGAGCAGAAAGATGCAGAATGTCATTTGAGCGTAGTGATTAACGACTTTCGGTTCTCCGAAGGAAAGTGCATAAAAAAGTGGGAATTAGGCCAAGAAGAGCCTTATACACCAGAGGCATCCAGTGTGTGTAGTGTCTCTTTTCCAAGGAAGGCATGCCAGCTTTTACATATAGTTCACAGTGATGGGTGAGGGGGCTACAACAAAAATTAGATTTATTTAGCAGACGCAATGACTCAAAAGCTGTTTGGATAACTAGACACCAGGAACAGGACTCAAACGTGAGTTTTTTTAATGTTTTTTTTGTGTGTGAGGAAAAAGCACCTCTGACTTCTTACCTGGTTTGACCAATGCGATGACAACGCGCAGCTGCCTGCAAGTCATTCTGGGGGTTGAAGTCGCTGTCCATGAAGATGACCGTGTCCGCAGCTGTCAGGTTCATCCCTACTCCCCCTACACAGCGGACAGAGGTGAACAAGCCGGCTTAGACAGCGCGGGGAATTAACAATGCCAGGCATTGACTAGAGGATGTCTTTCAGAGCCTTTCAGAGAGAGAGAAAGGGAACGAGATTGGGTTTCTTGCCATGCCTTATATAAGATGTCGACTCCAGTCACTGCTATGTAACAGCACAGCACTGAACATCACGCAACTGAGAATTGCGTGAGAATTTTGCCACACAGAAGAGAAAAATCATGGGATTATGGGTGATCTGAAAAACGTAGAAGCAGTCTCTTTACTTTCATTATCTGCGTAAAAGCCAAGGAACTGCTAGCCTACAGACCGGACTTCCTGTCTACTTCTAATCTCTATGTGGCTTTCGCTGTCAGTTAACACTCAGAGCTAAAATAACAGATAAGGAAATCGGACATATGGCGTGTGCAGGTTATGGTGGTGGGAAGATCGATTTGATCGATGTTGACCATTCACGCTGCTCATTCTATTCTTATTTTTATATATATTTTATTTTATATTTAAATTGTTGTATTCTTAGATTGTTTAGTTCTTAGAAATAGTTAAACTTTTGTACTTTTACTTAATTTAAGATCTGTATATGTTTAGTGTTTTGCACCTCCCTGCCACAGTAAATTCCGTGTTTGTATAACATACATGGCGAATAAACCTGATTCTGATTCTGATTCTGATTGAGGGAGGCTGAAACAGGAACAGAAATGATGTAGATGTAAATATACATATTTTTGCAGGGTAGGTGCAATAAATAAGATACAAATAGTAAGTTAGGGTGATGGTGACCACCAACCTGCTCTGGTGCTGAGCAGGAAGACAAACACATCCTTGCTGCTGAAGTTCTTGATAGCCAGGTTCCTCTCCTCTCCCCTGACAGAGCCATCCAGGCGCTCATAGCTGTATCCTGCACAGAAATAACCGCAAGAAGAATTCATTATTAATACATGTGTAAGAAGCCTCTCAGCCTGTAACAACAGGAGACCACAAACCCGGCAGCAGCCGAGATTGCAGAACAATTAAATAGTGGGTTATGGGGAGAATATGCTGGGGCCTGTGAAGAAAAACAAAGTGCAAAGAAACGCGAATAACAACCATGACCGTGATGCTCCCACTGATCTGTCAACACGTGAAATAAGTTTCCAGATGCTTCAATGCATTCATCACTATTGACACACAGGTTACTATAATTGACACACTAGTCAGTCCTTGCCAAGCAGTGTTGCCAGGTCCGCGATTTACTTTTGAAGTGTTGCCGCGGGTAAACATTTTTGTCAGCTGGTTCGGGTAGACCTATTTTGCATGCAAATTACATGAATATCTTTAAATAAAAATCCATATTTTAAATGAAATTATTTATTTATACCCAAATCCTACCAAACTGACTCCAGATCAGCACGTACATGGACATGGGACACGCCCACATACACACACGCACTGTGCGTGTGCACACATGCCTAATGCTCTCAGTCTCCTGAAAAAACCTCCTGAAAACTGTTTTTAATGCTGGCATACTAAACATTTGGTGTTACTTTGTAGATATTACAATACATTTGTCAATGACAGCAATGCTGTTGGACTTTAAAAGCAGTGTATATGGTTTGGCAGGGGCATATTTTGAGTTCTGATATTGGGCTGGTTTTGGGGCTGGTTTTATTGGCCATGGGGCTGGTTTTGGGCTGGTTTTGATTGGCCATTGTGCTGGTTTTGTCACACAGACTTGGCAACCCTGTTGCCAAGGAGAACCCGTCACTCAAGTGGTTTTCAGAGGGGAGGCCTACCTCTGTACTCCATGTAGTCCTGCACTATGTCCAGCATCCGGGTCAGCTGGGAGAACAGCAACACACGATGGCCCCTGGACAGACACATGACCAGGAAGTCACGAGAGACAAGTACAAACAGGGCTCCTCTTTAAAGAACGGTATTCTGTTGACAGAATGGTAACCTCTTGGTAATTGGGTAAGCAAATGATATAACAGTATTCTGTTGATATAATGGCACCTATTTGGTTATCTGTTGTTAGTATGGCGATTAGATAGAATGATGATATTTTGGTCATCGGGTGATCTGTTGATGTGCATTTAGGAAGAGAGGCGGAGAAGAGACAGACCCTTCATGTAGATAGGACAGCATGCTGTCCAGCAGACAGAGCTTCCCACTGGCTTCAACAAGATGCTCCCCCATCACAAAGGGCTCAGGCTCCACACCTTCCCAGGCGGAGCGGCGGAGGAGAGCCGGAGAGGGGGGGGGGGGGAGAAAGGGAATGGAGAGGGGCATGGAGGAAGGAAGAGAGGAGGGAGGCCGAGGGGGGGGGGGGGGAGAGAGGGGGAGTGATAAGAGGCGAGGTCAGCGCTCATGTGCCGAAAAGCAAGTTCCTCCTTGACCCGGTGACGAAGTTGCGACAGCGGCGGGCTCTCACCGTCAAACAGGTAGGGGTGGTCCACGCACTTCCTCAGCTGCATCAGGATATTCAGCAGTCGTGTCTTGCCGGCCTCCTCACGTCCGAAGGCATCTGGAGATGCAAAACAACACAAACTCACTCACTCGACTGGTCCCTTTACTTTCTCCGACCGATCTCAGGCAAAAGCACCCAGGTACAGATCACCCGGCCGGCCTCACCGCGGTCCTTCATCAGGAGCGCCTTGTAGTACTTCTTCTGCAGGGCTGACATGCCGTGGTACACCACCAGCTCTGTCTTCCTGGGCAGGTCGGCAGCCACCTCGGCCTTCACCCTGCGCAGCAGGAAGGGCTGCAGGATGCTCTGGAGATCGCTGGCTGGGGACAGAAGTGTGCGAGTGACCACAGGAGACTCTATTGGGCTGATGATTCTATCCTGCACCATGCAGATTCGTTTCATTTGAAGCTGATTCGATGACATTCGACCCCGTTCCGTTCGACACTTTGCTAATACCGACAATCAAACAAAATTCAAACAAGGGAAACTCGAGAGCTACAAAAACAAGTTGTCACTATGACAGCGCCAGATTTCAAGTATCGTGTTTAGCGGATGATATAGCTCTGTCATTTACATTTAGTCATTTAGCAGACGCTCTTATCCAGAGCGACTTACAGTAAGTACAGGGACATTCCCCCGAGGCAAGTAGGGTGAAGTGCCTTGCCCAAGGACACAACGTCATTCGGCAGAGCCGGGAATCGAACCGGTAACCTTCAGATTACTAGCCCGACTCCCTAACCGCTCAGCCACCTGACTCCCATTTGTGGAGTGTTGAGAGGTGATCAGCTGGTTGCGCAGCAGCATACCAAGAGTAGGTTGGGACTGTACATGGGCGTATGTGTCAACAAAGTTGTCCTTCTCGTCCGCGGCGAAAAGGCTGGGCTGGATGAAGTTAAGCAGGGAGTAGACCTCCAGCAGGTTGTTCTGGATGGGGGTCCCAGTCAACAGGACTCTAAAGTCCACAGAAAACTGAGAGAGAGACAGGGAGACAGGGAGGGAGACAGGGAGGGAGTGTGGGAGGGAGTGTGGGAGGGAGTGTGGGAGGGAGACAGGGAGGGAGTGTGGGAGGGAGTGTGGGAGGGAGTGTGGGAGGGAGGGTCAAGGCTGGTCTGAGGTAGAGGATAAAAAGTGTGAGGAGATTGGAGGTGGGGGACCCTGCAAAGCTAGTTCTGCTACCTCAGTCAGGGTTTTGTGCAACAACGAGTTCTGATTCTTCAACCTGTGGGCCTCGTCTACCACAAGAATCTTCCAATTCCGCCTGAAAGAGCAACGCGAAATATGTGTTAATTTAATTATGATTCATTGTAATTCAAAGTATAATTGCTGTGCATTCTGTAGGAAACAAACATCATCACTCACTTCTTTAAGAACGTGGCGTCTTTGAGACACAGCTGACAACGAAAAGACGGAGTCCAACCAATTAACAACAACATAACTCAATAAATAACAGATTAAAATCACAACAGGATATATCTAGACTAAAAAGTGTGTTAAGTTGGATACATAAAGACAGGTGCATTTATTTACAATATCGGGACATGCCATTAAGGATCACCTCATAGGTAGTCAGCAGAACCTGAAAGTCCATGGTGTCCATGTTTCTCTGTAGCTCTGCCCTCGTGTCCTTGTCTCCAGTGTAACTCAAAACCGTCAGCCCTGGAGAAAAACTAAGGAGATCACAGACGTATGAAAAACATTGTGTTTCACCCGCTGCTAAAAGAATGATAATATTCCTGGAGATTGCATCAATCTTTCATATTTGACACTGTATTCATTTAGCATATGCTTTTATGGAAAGTGACATAAAACAGTGCATATATAGTACAGGAAGAACCTTTTGAACTGCAGTCATATTCTCCCTCCAGTACCGTGGGGAGAGCATGCACTGTACATCTCCCTGTACACAAAGTGTGGAATAGTCTCCACCCAGTGGCAGTACCAGGACATGTTTATAAAGCCATCTAGTTACCAGGATAAACAGACAGCAGAGAGTATTCTTAACCTAAAACCAAGGGGTGACTGAAGAATTGTGCATCCTCAATTAATTGCAGAAATGCTTACTATTGTTCCAGTAGTAGTATATGGATATGGGTCTAATCTGTGTCCATTAGAAAGTAGGTTTACTCTGTATTTTGCTGTATAACTTCATTAGACTACTGTCTGACATCCTCCTTCACCATAAAACTTGTGTTTTCTGCATTCCCAACCCACCGTTTCATCTCTGTTCTCCAGTTGTCCATGACAGAGAGCGGGCTGAGCACCAGAAATGGCCCCTTGATCCCCAGAGCTCCGCTCATGTACACCAGCAGAGAGATGGTCTGTGTGGGGAGAACAAACACAGACACAGCCACACAGTCACTGGCTACTCAAAATCATAGTCAAAGTCATAGTCTGCACAGTGACATCGTTTTGTTAAGCATGAGAGTGACAGGTTGCCGTGCAAACACCTGACAAGTCTTGCCCAGGCCCATTTCGTCCCCTAAAATGCATCCTTCTTGATTCTTAAGGCACTGAACGAGCCACCTCACTCCATCCAACTGATACGTTCTCAGCGTAATCCCTGAGGAGGCACAACCGAGTTCATGTTAGAAGACAGGTATATTTACTACCTATACTCTGAAGACCAGTGTTCTGGAGAAGTCAGCTCCCCTGTTCCCCCTTCCTTGCGTGTGCGCGAATTCATGACGTTTTCTCTTGTTGCTTGGTTGAGCTGAATGTGATGTATATGATCTTGTGTGTTGGCTTATAATGTACTCTACCTACTTTCCATGAGCATAAGGATACACATGAGGATACTCATCTTTCATTCATTATTTTACAGTGATCATAATGTGTTATACGTTTCATCTATACAAGTCTTTTACACTGAGAAAACAGGGGGAACAGATTTCCCCAGAGGCCAGAGGAAAGTGATTCCCCGCCTGTATATTACAGTCTGGCCATTTATAAAGCAATACAGTGATGCTGGTGGTGTATGTTACTGTGATCATTATGTATAACAAGTTGCATACATCAAACTGTAATATACAGGGGGGAACCACTTCCCTCAGGCCTCCAGGGAATTCTGTTCCCCCTGTGTTCTCAGTGTAAAAGACTGGTGTATAAATTAAACGTTTTATACATAATGAAGGGGGAACAGGTGAACCAAATTATCTGGAACACGGGTATTTGTACCTCACCAATGATGCAGCTGTAAAGTTCTGTATTACCTACGGTTAGCCTACTGCTCATTATTTTCTAACGCTCGTTTTTACCGACCAGCCAACTAGATCATAGAGGTTTGCCGCTGTTTATATAATGTAACATTAGTCTATTTGGATTATAAAGCCTACTTTCGGGATACAACCATTGCTGTGTCAGATAAAGTAATTAAAGGCAATACCTTGCAAGCCCCATTTCTGCAAGTCGCTTTCGCCAAGATTTATCATCGGTTTATCTGGCACACTGTCTTTTATTTTCTGAGTGAAGCTTGTCATATTTCAAACTTTTATAGGCTACAGAATGTAACTATAGTAAGAAGCACAATCTGTCAAGCGCCAAAGTTCGCTTCAAATGCGACTTCCGCATCCGATGGTCACATGGGTGTGCACGTTTTGATAAGCTAGTCACCATCATCGCCACCCCCCCACCCCCCAGTGAACGCAGAGTAAGATTTATATAAAAAACATCCCAATTTCAAAGAACGATTAAATAACGGTAGTTAAGATCTCATAATACAATAAATAGACATTTTTGTTAATTTATTATCATAATACATTCAATCAGTGTAAGCTTCAAAGTTGTAGGCTAAGCCTTCCCTGAGAACCATCAATTTGAGAAAGTAGCCTAATCTAGCATCCTAACATTAATATTGTTAATAGCCAACCATTAAAAACACAAAAAATAACACTTTGAAACTTTTGTAGACGTTTGAAGATAGTTAGTAAACTAACCAAATACAACTGAGTCATCCTTTCTGCAAAAGTTATTGTCTTTAGAACCAATGGCAGTATAGAAAGAACCAATGGTAGTATAGAAAACCCCAAATTCAATAGTGTTGAAGAATAGCAAGTGTCAGCTCCTTCATCTGTGATCTTCACTTCACACACATGGTAAAAAGCTTCAGTATTGCATCCCTGAGAAATAAACAGAACAGAAAATGATTGGATATATTAAAATAATAATTATAGTTCAATAGAATAGAAAATGTCATAGTGTGGCCATAGTAATCAAGAATTACTTGTACTTTTCCTTCCAGAAACAATCTTAATGTTCTAAATTGCCAGTGAAACCTCTTGGCAAAAGTAAAAAAGTTTAAAGATTACAAACCTTACAAATGGAATGTACGACAAGCCATACCTGCAGATGATACAAAAGTCAATTTGAAACAAACCACTCTGTACCCCAAAATAGTGCTCATAAGAAAACAAAACCACAATTGATATTAATTAAATATTACATACCAGGCAAATGCTAAGACTTGCAAGATGCAGAACAACAGAGCAAGACCAAAGTTCTTCCACTAAAAGAAAAAAAAGCTACGTTCACCAACTGTAAGAAACTCCTTGTAACCATCACAAGCTATACCATGCCACCATGACAATGTTTTATTCAACTTATTTTTCATGCAAACCCATCCCCTGTCTCGTACATAAAACATGTGAGTGCTGTTATGCTATTGGTTGGGATCCCAACTTACCCAGAATGCAGCACAGAGGGTCAACACAAGACAGGTCTAGAACACAGAAGAGACCTTTTCAGATGTAAGGCTTCCAAACTGCTGGCATGAATACACAAGCCACCCTACAAGTAGCTTATCATGAACATGGCTTTAGGCCTTTGGACCTTACGGGAATGATCAAAACTATCATTATTGCGTCTGAGTCCATTGAAATGGCTTGAACATCCAGTATTTTTCTTTAGACTAAATTTTTTTTCCCATTCCCTAGGTGGACACTTTGATATTGAATGAAAGGAAAAGACCAGAAGGCCTAACCCAGGCACTGCTGATGACTCACCAGCATGATGGTGGTAGCCAGAGCTCTCGTTTTGTCACACATCCTCTTCAGCTGTTTCACTGGGCCCATCAGAAACATGGTGCTGTGGGCAGATTCACACCATCACATCAGAAACATGGTGCTGTGGGCAGATTCACACCATCACATCAGAAACATGGTGCTGTGGGCAGATTCACACCATCACATCAGAAACATGGTGCTGTGGGCAGATTCACACCATCACATCTCCCCTGCTGTATAAGAGGCCATATAACACAGTAGCAAAACTCTCCCAAATATTGTCGTCTGTGTATGTTTTAATATGGTGTCCCTTACATGGATTCTGCATCTGTATATCCACATTTACAGTAAAAAATAAATAAATCTTGTGACGTCTGTGTGTGAAAGCAATTAGAAGTGGGTCGCACCTGGATAGGGAGCAGACATTTCCAAAGGTGTAAAACACGATGAATATAATGATTCCAATCTTTGGAATGAACAGCGTGCATACTCCCTACAAAGGCAAGCAGAGACACACAGCAAGTTACAGGATTCAAGTTTGTGTTTTTATGGGCTAATATTAGGCCTACTGAAGTTCAGGTTTGTAGAGTAACCACCAACAGTTTACATAATATGTAATAAACTGTCATTTATGTATGATTTATTAGTCCTTTTTTGGCAAACTGATATTATATTCAACTCCCTTTGGTCAAGATTGAGACTAAGTAGGGTTGTAGACAAACTAGTGAAAGAAGAGTTGAACTGCATGTCTGCAGTCTCCAAAGCAAGACAAACCAGTAGTACAACATTACTCTCTTCAGCTTTTAATAGAACAATGGAGTATGGAAGCCTTGATACAGAGAAACCAACTGTAGCCTATATCATGTAGCCTACATACGGTGTTCTCACCAATATAGTGCAAACAACGCCAATCACGAAACAGCCGATGAATCCTTTTATGCGTGTACCCCAGCCTAAAGTGGAGGCTTCGTTCGCTGCCTGCAATAACGTGAAATGTGTCAATCAATTTTAATTACGCTTTTATATAACCTTATTTTAACAAAGTTATTTTCAGTCAAGATTTTGGAACTTTTGTTCTTTCTAAAAAAATAAACATGTTTTGATTACCGATCATTAAGTCATCCTCTAGTCTAGATGAAATCTTAAAAATGACGCTGATTTGAAAACATACCTGTAAAATATTGCGGTCTTCATTCCGCGCCTCTTCACCGCTCAAAACTGACTTTAGTTTGTCCATAATGGCTATTGTGTGATGTATCAGAGGGCACAATTAAATTTATTTCCCTTCAAATTGTGCGAGCTCACTCTTGTAGGCGTCACGGACATTCCGTGTCTGCCACCTGTTAGCCCTGTTAACATCCGTCTTGCGAATGATAGGCTCACGGTCACATCTGTTGACTGTGGCCAAAGGGGTCAGCTATGATTTACAAATGAAGCAGACAAATTGAATTGAAATTGATTTGAAATTAAAACATGGCTTTAATGAAAAGTTGACGCATATATAACAAACTCAGTAACTGACATACAACAATTAGCCTACTTGAAGATCATAAGATGATCAAAGTCAAAAAGTATAGCGGTTAAAATCCAGATCAGATATTGACAAATGTACAACCACAAGTAAAATCTGTTAAAAAAAAAAACTATCATATATATATATCAAAATTCAGATGATAAAATAAATACATCAATTCAAAATATGTCCCAAATTGCACATAATATCCTTTGGCAGGTTATTGCTTTTAGTGACAGCTTGTTCAGGTTGCGTAGTGTAGGATGGGACTGACAGAAAACTACATTATGGAAAATAAAGCAAGAATTCTGAGTTTGATGATAAACAATTAATTGGTTTTATCATTAATCACTCATTTGATCAATGAACATGTTTTAGATTACGTTTACAAAAAAATTGAAATGCATGTTTGTGTCTACTCGTCAAATACACTGTTTCCACTGGAAGGGATGAGAAGGAACCATAAACTTCCAGCAATCTTAATATTTGTCTCAGTAGACAAAACTGCAGATGCAACTTTTTTTTTTACCAGTTTCAAGTATTTGCTTAGAATGACCTAATGACGCTCTGGATAAGAGCGTCTGCTAAATGAATAAATGTAATGAATGTACAACACGTAATACCTGTCATCACCACACATGGCACTGCTACAAAAACTGTGGCAAAAAACATCCCTGTTTGTTTAGATACTCACTCAACTCCATCACATGACAGGTCATTTAACACATTAAAACTTTAGCCCCGTACTTTCGCAGTACAAAGCTTCATGAAATACGTGCAGTAGCATGAATTAGTATAAATAAGATATGCCTCACGGACAATGATGCCAGGCCTGAGCATAAAAAAGAGAATACAGACTCAAATTTTCTATGGAAAAATAATACAAATTGTTTAGATTTGGTTCTGTTTGGTTCTCATCTCTGGCTGTGAATCCCTGGAGGCGCATGGGCCGGCTACGGGTTGTCAAGGTGGGATTCCTTGTGTCGAATCACCATTGAATCACCCAGAATTTGGTACTCTGTAAGAGATAGACAGGTAGATCGACAGACAGATAGACAGACAGGTAGACAGACAGATAGACAGACAGACAGGTAGACAGACACATAGGCCTTTATAGAATCTCCTCCTCTGATTCTGGGTCTCTTTCCTTGGGCTTCAGCAGTCCCATCTCCATGGGTGGAGTCCTTTTCAATCTGGAGCCCACCACACTGCAGGGGACAAGTAAGGCATCACTGAAGCAGGAACAAACATATACACGCCCATAGAGGTGATGATTGAACTACAACAAGCCTTGATGAACTACAAAGATGGGCCTCACCAGCTGACGGTGCAGTAGACCACACCCACGGTGAGCAGGGCAAAGGCCAGGTGCCAGCAGTAGCACATGGTGATGAACATCATGTTGCTGTGATCCTTCAGGTCCCACTCAGGTCCGTTGGGAGGATACAGCACAAATCCAATCTGTCACAGGAGAGAAGGTCTTCGTGTGTGAGGGACGCGACAACGCGTCTGTGGGTCCTACGCAAAGAGGAACACACAAACATACACACACACCTGCCAGAACCAGCTCCCCTGTAGCAGGGTCAGGCTGCATCGCAGGAGCTCCAGAAGGATGTTCCCTCGGTGGAAGACCTCCAGGAAGGCCGTGAGGGCCGAGCCAAAGATGGCGTAGAGCAACAGCTGGTGGACGTGGACGTCCAGCATCGACCTGCCATGGAGGTGGTACAGGAAGAGGAATCCTGAAACACAACAACAACACCGTTTTAACCGTAGATGTGATTTGTAGGTAGTTTTGCAGTGCGTAGCCGTGGCTGTGAAGTAGCAGGGAACTATTTGTGGTTCCACAAATTGGCCAAACACACCCTCTAACCCACCCGTCCCACTCTGCTCCACATGCCCTACCCACCTGCACCAGACTGCTCCCCCCCCACTAAAGAAATACGTCTCACCCTCGGTGAAGAACGCCAGGGCCAGCATCATCCTGTCCAGCGCCACGGGGGCGGCCCCTGTGCCGTGCACGACCAGAGACATGGCCGCCGCCAGCCCGAAGAACAGGTACATGGTGGCGTGCTGCCAGTTCATCAGGCACTCCCAGTGCTTCTCCGTGTAGTCGTACAGGTGGAGCCTAGGACCCTGCGCCGCAAACTGCTCCGCCAACATCCCTGGATGACCACACACAGCCTCCTCAGTTAGATGGGGTTCGTTTGTTTCGTGTCACACAAACTGTCATAAATCAGGACTCCGATGCGAAGCGGTTGGTTTATTTCTCCAAAAAATGTACATCATCCAGCTAATTTACACGGCCACTTACTAAACAAATTCATTATTTGACCGTGTGTCGCTGATGCTTACCGACCACAGAGAAGAAGAGGACGACAGACCCTTCCATCAGCTCTAGACGCCGCTGTGTTGCCCTGTTGGCCAGGCGGGTGGAACCCAGGCTCTTGTTCCTGCGGGTGGTGTTCCAGAGGGAGTACTTCCCTGCCCACCACAGCCCGACAATCAGGAAGAACGCCCCCGGCAACGCGTGACCCTTGAAGCTGCCCATGTCTCCCCTCACGCCTCCCAAGCACTGTGAAGGAGAGAGACACCGTCTTTGCATTGGATGAATGTTTACATTTACATTTAGTCATTTAGCAGACGCTCTTATCCAAAGTGACTTACAGCAAGTACAGGGACACCCAAGTAGGGTGAAGTGTCTTGCCCAAGGACACAACGTCAGTTGGCATGACCGGGAATCGAACTAGCAACCTTCGGATTACTAGCCCGATTCCCTCACCGCTCAGCCACCTGACTCCCTGTTGGTCCGAATGTTGGTCCGGATGCTTTCCAAGTGAGGAAACATGTTGTAGCTTTATGTGTTTGACCATGGGCGTAGGTTTGTTTTCAAATGTAGGTGGGACAGCTTTTGGACGCGGCAGTCAAATATATTTTTCTTAATAAAATGTGTGTGTGCATGTGTGTGTGTTTGAGGGAGAGTGGGGGTGCACAGATTTGCCATTTTCAAAAGTAGGTGGGACATTAATTAAACCTATGTCCCTTGTCCCTTGATGTTTAACCTGCAAAATAGCGAAAGTCAGTGCTGACCAGCTGATCAAGAATGAGCTGTCTGAGACCCTGAACATTAGTATCCAAAACTGGAAAACACTAAGACTACACAAGTCCGAGCATCTACAGCTGAACGGGTCATAATAACAGAAGCTCTTTCAAGCTTGATCATGATGTGTTGGGTGGAAGTTATAAAAAATCATATGTGACGCAACTGGTTTTGTCAAGGGAACAATTCTCGTAAAAAATACATCAAAGGAAAAAGGAAAAGTGGAAGGAGTGTCTGCTGATGCGGTAAACAGCGCAATCAGGTGTAATGAGTTTAGAAGAGACGTCTCCACAGCTTGACCTTGTCCACTTGCACCTCTGGATGGGGAGGTGTGTCGTGCTAGAGGGGCTAAGAGATGTGCAGAGACAACCTCGAATTGTCAGCTTTTTACCTCACAGCTGATGTTTTGCAAATTCACTTCTCCTCTTCGGATTGGTAAATATTCACTTTGTGAGCCTGCGGTTGTCTGGAACAACCGTACTCACGTATAGAAAAATAAATAAATAATGGGGGGGGGGGGGGGAGAAGCTCTTTGTTACATGTGAGTGGCGCGGTGATTTCGAGTGTGTTGTTGAAGCACAATATCGAGCTACGACAGCTCAATAGATTCAAGCAAGAAAATGAGCCCAATATGGTGTTAAAATGTCAGTGCAGCTCAGGGATCTCTTCATTCAGATGCAGCCTGCCTCTTCACTGTTCTATTTCCATCCCAAACAGCTGCCTATGATCATTTGATCCTTTGTCTGAATTGTTGAACCAGAAAACTAGTCAAGCACACATGCACACACAAACGCCTAATTAATTACAAATGAACTACATTATCTTTCAGTGTACAGGACTGACTCTCTCGTTCCTAGTTTAAACATTTCTTTATGGCTCCTGTGTTTGTACTCACTGAATCACTGAATGCTGATTATGTGCAGTGATGCTCGTACATGTGATTACTCCAGCAGACTGCAGGAGGGGACAAGTTAAGGAGCGGACAACAAAACGGAATATTTGGGGATTCAGACCCAATTCACTACTGCTGGTCACGATTCTTCATCAGAGTATCCTCTCTGCACGGTGTCACCATGGTGATAGAACCCAATTACTCCTCTGGGCCACTTTGAGGGCTAGAAGAACCTTGTGTGATTGGTTGGCATCTATTCTCAATACAACAACAGCACAAGATTGTGTCTGGGAGAGTCTGCAAATGATGTCCATGATATGAGACCATGGCTGATCAACAGTGGAGTAAAATAATGTAATGCTGATTGATGTTATTTATTTTAGCTGCACTGTGGTGTGAAACCAAATGTTACTGAAGCTAACGGTGTCCAGAGGCCATTGCAACATCATATAATTAGAGAGGAACTCCTGGGCTTTGTGGTTTTCTTAAAGCGTAATATTAAATCAGAGCAGAGGTCTGAGGAATAAAGTGGCGTGCAAGCAAGAGGCTGTCAAGGCTCTTGTTGAGTCAGTCGTACAGACTTTACTTCTGGCTACCGTATTAGCACTTTAAACAGTAGGCTATATGTATTTTGTGGATTTGTGCTTTGATATCATGCAGGCTTTGTTCATACAGTGCGATATTCCTACAATGCTTTAAACTTACAGTCATTTAGAATGGTAGTGTATATAAAGTTTAAAAAAATGTCTGTGAAATATGTCTGCTGTTTTAGAAAGCTGTAGCGTAAAGTCGTCTTACCTAAATCGGTGATTTCTGAATTGTCTGGATTTGAAAAGTTGGTGGTGGTTCCGTTAAACAAAATCAACATTTATTCTATTCCAGCAAATTGTAAACCATTTCACCATCTTCCCAACGAAGTCTTTGTCTAGTCCCTGACAACAAAACTCTCTAAGACAAAGCAAAAAAGTGAGAAGACCACGCAACCTTCATCTGTTCTCTGGACACAGTTTCGCAATCACTTTTTCGCGATGATGATGATTTATTCAGAGAATTTAGGGGAATAGCATAACGTTTTGGGATTGGCTGGATTTCCTAAAGGGACGTCACTTTTGCTTTCGTTAATTGGATGAAAACCTTTTCAGTCTGCTGGAAGAAAGATTCCACGTGTGCACTTTTACCCCGCCTGCAAGAGGATGGCGGTGGAACTTCAATACATAAACGGAAAGAAAATCCACTACATCAGACAGTGCATAGGCTATTTTTCTAAACAGGTCGTTTAGCATTCATGTTGGTATTAAATTATCCACCTTAACTTTACGAGTAAATAGAACAGAATCACCAGTTGATTTTAAGAAACTTTGAATCTACGTGGCGAGAGAATGTCGAGGTCAAATTTGGATAGGAAATGATGACCAGTCAAATTCCTTCAGTGGTACAGCGAAGCCTACGTGCGAGGCATCACGTTGTTCTTAAGCAAGATGTTTATACCAGATTTTATGAATTTGTCAAAGGCAGTTTCACTATCATGAACTATCAAGAAATATCTTCAAATGTATATCACAAATTTGGCATTAACTTTATTCCACGAGATAGTTGGAAGGTTACAGTTCATCAGACATGACTGGCAAGGGTAAGGCAGGAGGAGGAGGGTGTTAAACATAGTAAAATACTACATACCATTTTTTCAAATGTTCTTTTTACATCCTAAAGCCATGTCAGCAGAGTATAGCTGTATATCACTTTAAATTGAATATAAATATAATGAGGGATTAGGCTACCATAGGCTACTATCCTCCCAACTGTCAAACCATATCTAAAATAACTTATTCACTACATCAACATACTGTGCCAGTCAGTATGTTGACTACTAAGTTGCTGATAACAATAATGAAACAAAGACAGACAGAGCTAGATAGAACCACCCTGTCAGATTCCGGATTCCCAGTGTTCCAATAAGGTCCCACGCCCACCCACACACACACACTCCCACCCCCCACCCCCATGTGAACGCAGGACCAGGAGGAGATGCAGGGCCGTCAGGGCATGTAGATGTGAACGCAAGACCAGGAGGAGATGCAGGGCCGTCAGGGCATGTAGATGTGAACGCAAGACCAGGAGGAGATGCAGGGCCGTCAGGGCATGTAGATGTGAACGCAAGACCAGGAGGAGATGCAGGGCCGTCAGGGCATGTAGATGTGAACGCAGGACCAGGAGAAGGGCTCGGGGATGAGCACGTAGGAGCGGCAGGACGGGCACGTCTGTCTCCTCCACAGCCACCGCTCCATACACTGAAACGCACAGACGGGAGGTTAGGTCATGCACTCACACGCTCGCACACCACCGCACGGCCACGCCGTCTCACGTTCAGCCATCTCACGCTCAGCCCCTGGGCAATGAGGGGAACGATAAATACTAGCACTCCCCCAAAAATATATGCAATAAAGATGTTTTTAAATAGTGTCAACTACTGCTAACTACTACAACTAATACTATGTGATGCGCCACTATGGCCGACCCCCTGAGAATATTCAACAAGAGGTGAGCCACGCAGTCGGACTGCCACAGGATGCATCTGGGAGAGCACAGGACACGTTTTAGTCTGCTTGGTTGTTTTGGCATTGATTTCCATTATTTATCACATGCATGCAGAGCTGACTGACCTACCGACAGGAGCAAAGCTTTAACCTCTTGTCCCTCCTCTCAGGGTCAGAACCTGAGACCTACTATGACCTTTGACCCCCGAATTTAAATGTTCTGGACAGTTTTGGAGGTTCTCGGAAAGGTAGAGAAGTTACATTATGATACATCTTGACTAAGCTGGTAAACAGATTCCCTTAATGAGGTATTTGATGTCTTTGAGTATTTATGGAACGGTACAGAGATATAAACACTGAAATAACACAGAACATATTTATTTTTTCTTAAGGCTTAAATGTTATAGAAATCCCTCATGAAATAGAAACCACACACATTTAATACTATTGCATGCAATGTATATATCAACTAACAACTGGATTAAATATCAGAATATAACGTCAACACACATAAGAACATCAAAGATGGAAATAATGTAAATAAAATGGATGAAAACGAAATAAAATCGACTTGTCTATTAAATCTAATTGGTATACTGTAACTGTAGGTGTATTTCATATGATAGATGGAAAGATTGAGCAGGACAAGATTCAGCATGGGGTAAGTTCTGTGACTTGCTTTTGTGACAGAAAATGGGATTCCACTGTTCGGAAAAGATGACCGAAAAGAAGCATTGGACATGGTTTTGGATTAGCCCATAGAAAACACAAAAGCATGAACTGCTCTACAGTACTACTAGTTCTTAGGATCAAACCAGGGCCTGTATATAACTGGAGGAGAGTTCCAATGGAACACTCTCTATGATGTGAAAAGTTCAAACAGGACGCTGAGGCTCGGTTCGAAACATTCAGGTTCTCTTTCTCTCCGTCTTCCAGCGAAGACATCCTGGCTTCCGTCCTGATATCAGCGTTGTCTCCGCAGAGAGAGCTGGCGGCGAGGCATCCGATATTCCTCGGACCCGTCGCAGAACGGCCCCTCCCCTGACTTCCGCCGCTCGTCTGTGGACCTCCTCCTCTCGCTCTCGGCCGTGGCGCTGCTGCTCCGGGGTCGCGCCGTCTCTCCTCTCCTCGCCGCCTTCCCAGCCCCCCACCAATCACAGACACCGTGTGAGCATCCCAGCCAATCACAGACATCGTGTGCATGCCCAGTCCCGTGGGTCTCGAGGGTGTGATCCATGCTCCGGATGGGGGTTGGTGCAGAGGGGCAAGTGAGGATAGCGTGCCTGCATCCTATCTCGTCATGCGATGTGACAAGGACCCCCCCCCCCCCCCCCCCCCTTGAGCCAATGAAGTACATGCATGAAGGTCATGCTCCTGTTGATGTGTGGCATGCTGGTGCAGTGAGTGGTATGGATAGGGGAGCACAGGGTGGTGGTATAGGAGTGACATGCCTGGAGCCTACCGAGGGTCAGGAGGATGGGGGGTGATCAGGACCTCCTACCTCTTTGTGGAAACGGTGAGCACAGTACAGCTCTTGGACCGCTCCTCCTACATCCTTCCTCATGTCCCCATGGCAGATAAGACACACATTGTCTGCTTCACTCTAGAGGAGAGAGATCCATTATACATTAGCCTGATGCTTGTTGCCTGTCAGTAAAATCCATAGACAGCCTTCACAACACATTTCATTCCTAATAAAAAGTTTCAGACAAATGGCTGTTACAGACTGTATGTAACAGTGAACTATGTGGGGCTTTTAGTGCTTTGTTACTTTTCCCTTTTTCATGACACAATATTTTACATTTACATTAATTAATTTAGCAGATGTTTTTACCCAAAGCAATTTACAAATAGTGCATCTGGAAAGTGCAGCAGAAGATCTCCCTGTAGTCAAAATTCTAATTCTAAATCTTCGGGGTCACATTAAGATGTCCCCCCCTCAACTTACGAAAGACGTGACCTTCTTGTTGTGGAAATGCAGTCTCCTCTCAAACGACTCGGTGAGCTCGGGGATGGTGGTGATACGGTTCTCCGGCAAGACGGACTTCTGGCGGTTGATGTCATCTGAGGACACTCGGCGTGCGCGGGGGTGAACCTTGACCTCCTTCTCCAGTTGAGGGTTAGGCGTTATGCTGGCCGCCTGAAGACGATTCAGTTGCATGGCATCCAGCTGGGACTGGGACACAGAGAAAAGATAACATGTTAGACATATTCAGGAAAGATTAAACTTCAGTGTACTCTCCACTACAGAGGCACTGCCAGAGAGATGAAGGGGGGTGAGCACAAAGGCCTACTTACACCTTTTGTGTCATTAAACTACCTTGTTTTATCCTTATAAGTATTGAAAGTAGTCTTGTGTTGAGCAGCACGCTAATTACAGTACAAGGGCCTAGATTATTTGAGTCAATTTATTAATTCCTCAACAATGTAAATCACAGAAATGCAACAACAACAACAAAAAACATGCTGTATAGGACCGGGTCAACTTTCCTGTTTAACTTCTCCTTACTTTAAGTAAGTTGGTCTCTGCTCTGTGTGAATGCAATAAGTACTGTGCGTGTGAGTGGAAGTATGTTATTCCTGCAGATTAAACTAGTGGGAGAACTCCAATGAGGGCAGGACAAGGGTTGTGCTGGAGTTTCTGTGAATCATGGTGATACCAGTTACAATTTAAAATGAAATATAGATCAAATGCTTTTAGCCTTTCAACTTTCAGTAGTGAGGTTTAAGAAGTTAGCCCACTCATTCCCCTGAATTCTGTCAATATTGATGAAAACATTGGCCTAATCGACTGCATAGCAATCTATTTTCATCTGATGTGTAAATCCCCATCCATAGCTTGTTGACACTGAAAGCCGTACAGTATTGAGCGATGGTTGCATGCGTGACTGAAAGGTTGTGTGTGTGTGTGTGTGTGTGTATGTATGTGTGTGTGCGTGCGTGCGTGCGTGTGTGTGTGTGTGTGTGTGTGTAGATCAGGCATCAGGGACTAATAGATAATGGGTCACCTCTAATCAAACTCTGTGTGATTATTCTCTGCAGAGACTGTGAACAACACAATTGTGTAAAGCAGAATCATAAATGGTTAAATTTCTGTACCTTTAACCATTATATACATCTTATTCCGAACAGATTAGGTAGCAACGTCCATGGGCTTATGTTGTAACACGATTACACAACCACATGTACAACACTAACTCTTGCCATATCATAAGCACAGCATACATCTAAACCAATTCAATCTAGTGATCACATTACACTTCAGTAATGATCACGTTCACGCTGTAGGAATTTAAACATTTAATGAAATAGACCTGCAATGTATTTTACATTTAAGCTTGTAAAAAAATATTTGTTAACAACTACCAACATCTATTTGTGGAAAATTGCAGACATCTAATAATTATAGTCCAGTTGTAATCCAGTTATTATTATCTAAAATGATTTATTTTTTGTGTCGAGTAACAGTCATTTCCAGCGAAGTCTACTTCCCCTGGTCATTCAGACAGAAGCTCCCTCCCCACACAGCGCTGCACGCGAACGAACAGACACCAGGATGGTGGTTCCTACCATGCAGGGGAGGGAGGCCCGGCGGTCTGCCTTTGCCCTGGCCGGTCTCCTGAAGCTGCGCTTTCTCTCTTTGGATCGTGCGCTCTGTGACCCGTGACCCCAGTAGCTGCTCATCCAGTTGGTAAAGTTGCCATCGTCGTCCTCGTCGTCCCCGATGAGGGAAGGGAGAAGCCTGAGGGCCATGACGGAGGTGGTCCGGGGAGCTCACCAGAGCTCCAGGTGAGGGAAGTGTGGAGGCGGGCGGTGGTCACTACCTGGGTTGGGTGACACCGTCCTGGGCCTTGTTCCTCGTCTGGGTCTCCTGCTCTGTGTGCTCCCAAGCTGCAGGTCTACTACAACAATGAGCCTCCACAGCACTGTCCCAGAAAGCCCGAAGGTCTGTTGCTTTAATTAGATCCCTTTGGTTGGTTAAGCACGGCTGGTGGAGTTGTGTTATTCCAGGTTGACACGAAAATAAACTGCTCAGCTTTCGGCCCAGTCTTTAAATAAGTGAATCCCTTGTAATCTGTTTACCATTGGTGAGCGAGTGAAACGGAGGGGGGACTGAGGATAGGAAGACAGCAGCTTGAAAGAGGGGTGGGGTTAGAGGGAGGTGGGGGGGGGGGTGCTTTGAGTCTTTCCATTACAGAGCCCACAGCCTGGGGGGCCGATACTGAAACTCCAATTTCCCCATACTTTCCGCTCACAGAGCACATCAAACCTGTCAATAGTTATGGAGCGTGCGCTGCTCCGTCTATCTCCTGTTGTGAGTTTTGCAGGCTGGAGAGGGGGGGGGGGAGGTGTTGCTGTGTTAGAGCACTGGGCTTTACTGAATCAATGGTTTTTGTTTACAAAAAGTGTCAGGTTTTTTTGTCACGCTCTGAAAAAGTCGCACTGGAATTCATCGTGAATACAATCTTTCGAACGCGATTCGCTGTATCCAGAACATAATTCCACTTTCATCTTTCGAGTCTTTCAAAGATCGTACAGGAGGCTGATGGACTGTACCAATGTAACACTGCCGGCTGATACATGATTGCACTTATATGAATAATTCCAAACCAGTCTGACCTAAACGCATGCTACTTCCTGTTCCATTCGTTTGTTAACCTACCCTGGGGTCTTGTGCTGCCCTGTCACCACTGGTACACTTCATCCCCACCTGCTGAATAACTTTATCATGCAGATTGCATCACAATGTCTAGTCTCACCAGTCTACTCTCTGCAAACTCAATACTGTATGTCCCAAATCTACAGCCGGGAACTAGACAGCCTGCTATTGCAGACCAAACACCGTTATTGAAAAGAGTACCATCGATACGTGAATATATTTTTATCATAAATGTTATTCAGTCTAACATGTACTCACAGGAAACCTCACTTTTAATCTGCTAAAATACGTTGTAGACCCCTTGACATCAATAGAAATCGACCCTGAAATCGGCCCTGCGTATGTGCACATGTGTTACCGTGCTGTGGAGAGCTCCTATGTTGAGGGTACAGCAGGACAGACGTGCTCCAGCTTAGGTAGCATGTGTGAAAGATGATCACCACAGGTGGAAAAGCCTGTGAGAGGGTGTCAGGAGGCTTAAAGGGGACACTAAATCTGATGAGCACCCTCGCCACACTCACCCCAACTTGTTCAGTGATGTAAGTCATTACATAAAAAGTTAACACATGTTTAGGTTTTCCTTCGCGGAATACTGTTTGATTTTGGGAGCTATCGAGTCAATTAAATAACATTTGCACACTTAAGAAGAATAAAGTTGAATGAAGGAAAATGTTGAGCAATTCTTTGAGGAATAGGCTAAATGTATCAAGTAAACATTGAATGGGGTTGGCGATTTTGTGGGGAATACTAGCAACACAAACAAAAGGGACTGGACACACAATCAAATGACAATCAAATAACAGTGATGAATCGCTTGTAAGAAAAAAAAACGAAGCAGATAGTAGCTGGAAATAGTAGCCCTTTTTAGCCTGCTATTTCAACTTCAGACTCACTAAGAATTTTGGGATCTGTAGTTATAACTGGACACAAAGCACAATGTAATTAACTTACAGAGTGAGAGTGTGTCTAAGTTTAGACCCAAACCAGGCCAGGCCCTGTAACACACAAACAGGGGCTGACATGCAGCTAATCACCTCAGCCAGACTGTCCAGAGTAGGTAATCCGGGTTAACGGTGTGAACATTACACATTTACACTGTCACATAACCTCATGCTTTCAGATGTTTATCTGTATGTATGTACAGAAAGAGGCCCCGGTTTGTGTTGGGGAGGACAGACACAACTTCTGGGGCGAGTCAGACGGCTGAGCGGTTAGGGACTTGGGCTATTAATCAGAAGGTTGCCGGTTTGATTCCCTGCCGTGCAAAATGACGTTGTGTCCTTGGGCAAGGCACTTCACCCTACTTGCCTCTGGGAATGTCCCTGTACTTACTGTAAGTCGCTCTGGAGAAGAGCGTCTGCTAAATGACTAAAGGTAAATGTAACAGAAGTACCCTAATAACCTGTGCACTGTGTCTGATAAAAATACCTTTTACACTCTTACCATACACAGCTTTAAACACTGTCAAACGTTTAGAATTGTGCACTTTTGATCCTTGATTATTCACTGTACTTAGTCAGATAGGCACTATTTGTACACCGCTTTGTAAAACCAACTGCTAAATTAATAAAGCGTAAATGCAATGTAACCTCTCAATCCATTGGCAACAAGTTTACACCCAAGCTGCATGGAAAACCAACAAGTGCTCCCCAACCCCAACCCCAACCCCAACCCTGCATAGAATCTGGTGATACTGTAAAGTTGGACTGTACACAGCACTGCTGTGGAGTGATTGTCAAGCACCTCAGGGGGCCAATTGATCACAGGGCTTTCTCTCTAAATCAGCTGGACTGTCTGTATCAAATGGATCATTTAATCATGCGCTGCCAGGGTCATGCTGTAGGACGCAGCATGCCATAAACTCATTAACAGTCAGCAGGTCTGTAGATGACTATGCATGATTGCTGATAGCATCACTTGGATGGGCTATGTTGCATAGTTCGTATTTTCAAGCAGCGTTGCGTACTCTATGAGTCAACATATTTCTACATAAACCCCACACACATACAGTTTATATGTATAGTAATGAATTTATATATACTGTATATACACAATTCCTGGCATGCCAGTGCCTATTATCTATCATGCGCGAGGACATGCCATAGGGCACCAATTGAGTGGTTTGGCTCACCAACAAGCACCAGGCTGAAATGTGACTCACAGGCAATCGAAATCAGGCCATTGAAAACTTCTCGCTCTCTCACGCTCTCTTTCTCACACACACACACACACACACATACAGTATGCATGCAGACATTGTGGTGTCACATGATGTCATGCCACTTCAATTCAGTGAGTAATATGCTTAACATAACATGAAGTTGAATCTGGCAGAGATAACACCTTACATTTTCTTTCATTATCTCTTTCACTCTTTCCGTTGCTTTCGTACACACGCTGCTGCTATAATTGCTCACTAGATGGAGCCCTTACATAAACTATTTGTGCATAGGTCATATCAAATAAAAAGTTATTTAAAAGTTATTGCTTTGAAGAGTAGCCATCACTATACATAGTGAATCATTAGAGGGTATCAAAGCTCATCAAAGCCCTGACCTTTCTGCTTTCTGCATTTAAAACTGTCACTAAAACTCTTCTGAACATCTTCTGATCAACTAATCATCTCTCCTAAACTGATGGGAGAGATTCATTCCTCTAATTTTGTTATTCATCTGTTTCAAAAAATATTTTTGTTGAAGATGGAAGTTGAATAAGAGAGTCGGTAAGTTAATTAATTAATTAACTCACAGCAGGAAGTGCAGAGACTGCCACACCGGTATTAGTTGCGCTCTCCGTCCGCCAGTATCCCAGAAGTCTGTTGTGTTGCTGTGACCTCGTAGCTCTCGGTAGTGAGGGAGGAGACTGAAGTGTGTGTGCGCTCGCTGCTCTCCATTGCATGGTGGATGATGGCCGCGTCAAAGCCTGTCGAGCCGCAGTCTGGGAGTGGTTTACCCCGCTGGCAGCTGGCACTGTTGGTAGGGACCCCAATAGTTCTCGGGGTAGGTGCCGTGTACCTATGGAACCGTAGTCGGACGAAGGACAGCCAGGGAAAACGAAATGGGGAAAGGAAAACACCAGAAGGCAGCGCAAGCCCTGTCCAGGGCCAAGACGGCGCAGCTAATCGGGCGAGTCCAGAGGTGGAAAACATGGTATATGCGTCCCTTTAAACCATTCTACATATTTTTGGGTGTATGAGTTGATTAAGCCTCAATAAAGCACTGACATGTTACCACCGTTTCTTGACTAAAATGTATTAGACACGGAAGTGCGTCCAAGGACACGAGCTGTGAATGGGCTGCACCTGCATCTAGCTAGCTGCTAACTTAACTAGTAACGTTAGCCAACCAGGCTTCGCATGTTTTAAAATGTCGACTTGTCACTATCAGCACAAACGACACCATACACACACAGAGGGTTGTTGTATTCAACTATAAAAGCGTGTGCTGCTATAGTCTGTTAGGTTAATCAGTTTTCTTGACATACGTTTCTCTCGTTGCTAGCTGGCAATATCATGAGGAGCATGGGGGCGGGGTAGCTAGTATATTTGTGACGCCGGGGAAGCCAGCACATGTTGCGTTTTCTCGCAGCCCTTCGTTTGGGCCAGATATCTTGCTACCTAGACATGAGATGAGTTCGTTATGAATGGGCCTGACTTAAACTAGGTGTCTCTCTGTGTTGTACCTTTCTGTTTCACTTAACCCAGTTTCCTGTCTTTACTTGCTCTTCACTGCATTACTCACTTGCTGTCTGGGCCATCATCCACCATAATGTGAACGGTTAACCATGGCACATTCACGACTGTAGTCCAGGGTTCAAGGTCTCGCCACTTGAATGAATTAGCATTAGCGTTTTTTTTAGAAGCTATCCAAGCAAATGAGTTCAGTCTCTATCAAGGTTCTTGAAGCATTCAATCTAGCTAGGAAGTGTTAAGCTTCCATGTACTCTTAATTGCAGATAGGCATACTGTCACGACAAACCCTGATAACCGTGGGAAGTTGGGGAGGTTATTGAAAAGGATCACTTCGGCTAAAATGTCTGTGAGCAGTCAGTATACACGACTTTCAGGCAAATTCATCAAGCATGAGTATTGACATATTTTCTGAAACCTCCTGGCAAATAACTACAATAGATACATGAATAGGGTTGAGTTTGGTTTTTGCATGCAGATTGCGTTATCTGTCGCGTTTACATAGTATAGAGACCTGAGGAATGGCTTGTCACACCAGTTACCACCTGCACCAGTGTCCTTTTGATGCCGTTAGTACGCTCTACATTCGCCCACAGATAGCACCATTCATACTGCGTCTCCACATCTTCCGGCTCTGAGTTGATGGCCTGTAATCCCCCTCTCCCATTCTTGCTGATTATCTACTAAGCCTATTGCAGACCGAGGTGGTGTGGATGAGTGCATTATCTGGAGACTAGTACTACACAGACTCAGGATTCTTTGTCTTGAAGAAATAACCCGACATGAGGTCACTGACAACTGTTTCTATTTTGGCGTTCATCGTTTTGCTAACACATGCTTTTCCTCATGGGTCTAGAGTCCTCTAGACCGTGCACAGGGAGCGAAGAACAAGGGCAACAAGTACTTCAAGGCGGGCAAGTATGAGCAGGCCATCCAGTGTTACACGGAGGCCATTGCCCTCTGTCCTGGTGAGCAGAAGGCAGACCTGTCCACCTTCTACCAGAACAGAGCTGCAGCCTATGAACAGCAGGTGAGTGTCAGTTACATTTACATTACATTTAGTCATTTAGCAGACGCTCTTATCCAGAGCGACTTACAGTAAGTGCAGGGACATTCTCCCCGAGGCAAGTAGGGTGAAGTGCCTTGCCCAAGGTTACAACGTCATTTGACACGGCCAGGAATCGAACCAGCACTAGCCCGATTCTCTAACCGCTCAGCCACCGGACTCCATTCAGTTTATTCTGTTATTCTGTTGCCGTGCACACAAGCGTTATCTGAACACTTGAATTTTCTTCGGGGGTAACAATTGGCACAGCGACGGATAGAAAAGGACCCGATGAATGTGCAAACGACTTGACTATCAAATGTCTTTGTAGGAGATGTGTAAAACATCTATGTGGGTCGATTTGTTTTTCTACATTCTGTGGTTGTGGTTTCAGATGAAGTGGACTGAAGTGGTACAGGACTGCACTCATGCTGTGGAGTTAAACCCACGCTACATCAAGGCCCTTTTCAGGAGGGCTAAAGCCCTGGAAAGACTGGACAACAGGAAGGAGTGTCTGGAAGGTGGGACCTAAAGCCTCGTTTCTATGATATGAAGTTTGATCGGACCCTTTTGATGGTAGACTCCTAACTTCCATGTTTGGAGAATCCTTTTGACTTGCTGTTGTGTTTTTGGTCGCTTTTGCACCTGTAGATGTCACAGCGGTGTGCATTCTTGAGGCCTTCCAGAACCAGCAGAGTATGCTGCTAGCAGACAAGGTGCTGAAGTTGCTGGGGAAGGAGAAAGCCAAAGACAAATACAAGGTATGTATTTTACCGAGACATCCTCCATCTTAGACAGGGTAGAACCCGCGAGAACCTTGCACGCCGGAAACGAGAGCCTCCAGCTAACTGATGCCATTTTCCTCACCGGTTCCAGAACCGTGAGCCCCTGATGCCGTCTCCTCAGTTCATCAAGTCCTACTTCAGCTCCTTCACCGATGACATCATCTCCCAGCCCCTGCAGAAGGGCGAGAAGAAGGACGAGGACAAGGACAACGAGGGCGAGGCGGCAGAGGTCACCGAGAGGTCAGTCAGAGATCGTTTTCGGTTCTACAACGTCACCGGCGTTACCAATGCAGGACATATTAGCAGTAACGTGCTCCTGTGTCTCCATAGCTCTGGCTACCTGAAGGCCAAGCAGTACATGGAGGAGGAGAACTATGACAAGATCATTAGCGAATGCACCAAGGAGGTGGAGTCTGGCGGCAGGTACACAGCCGAGGCCCTGTTACTGCGCGCCACCTTCTACCTGCTGATAGGCAACTCCAACGCTGCCCAGCCTGACCTGGACACGGTCATCAACATGCAGGACGCCAATGTCAAGGTACTGACCACCGCCATGCCTTTTTATTCATGTATTTATTTGTAGATATTTTGGGGGCTTTATTTATTGGTGTGGCAGTTGGAGAGGGACAGGAGTCCCTGTCAACAAGCACACTCCAGTTTGTTCTGGTCAGGTGATCTGGTCCTGACTTGTTGTTGTTGTTGTGGTGGTGGTGCCTTGTCAGCTGCGGGCCAACGCCTTGATCAAGCGTGGGAGCATGTACATGCAGCAGCAGCAGCCTCTTCTGTCCACTCAGGACTTCAACATGGCCGCCGAGATCGACACGCACAACGCCGATGTGTACCACCACAGGGGACAGGTAGGGCTCTCCTCTCTGTGGCCCCCTTCTCCAGCAGAATCATATTTTATTATGAATTTGATGTGTGTGGTTTGTCTACTACTTGTATTCCCTTTCTCAGGAATGTTATGTTGCCAAATGGCGTAAAGTGACTTGTGTTGCTTTTACAATACTATCAAAATGATATTGTTTTTGAAGGATTGATATGTTTGTAGCCGGTTTTCAGAGTGAAAACTCTTCATCTGTCTCCTACCAGCACAGTGTTGTGTATGTGTGTGTGTGTGTGTTGGGGTTGACTTCCTGAGACCAGCTGTTGACGTGATGTGTTTCCTGTCCCGCTCAGCTGAAGATCCTGCTGGATCAGGTGGAGGAGGCGGTGGGGGACTTTGACGAGTGCATCATTCTGAGACCGGACTCTGCCCTGGCCCAGGCACAGAAGTGCTTCGCTCTGGTGAGTGGATACAAGGAAACAGGAGTGTAGCTTTCACTATACATGTTTTTTAATTTTTTTAATTTTTTATTAAAGAAAAGGTCAAATCTGCCCTCTGACTCTGATGATATGCTGCTTGTGTGTTCCAGTACAGACAAGCCTACACTGGGAACAACCCCTCCCAGGTTCAGACGGCCATGGATGGCTTTGAGGATGTCATCCGGAGGTTTCCCAGATGTGCAGAGGGCTACGCTCTGTATGCACAGGTACAGTACGCTCTCTGGGTACACTCAGAAGTCATTAGTGTCGGCGTGCACCCGGTAGCTCACAGGTGAAGTGGGTGTACCATGTAGGCTGAGGCCTTACCACAGTGGCCTGGGTTCAGATCCGGGCTTGGACCTGTCTCCCTGCCTTTCCTGTCTCACTTCACTTAACAGTCCAATAAAGCATGAAAATGCCACCAAACTACTTGTGTTGCAAACCATGGTCTCTTGAGTGAACCAGCATTTGAACCAGAATTTGTCTCTTTTTTTTTTGCTGTACATTTAGCAATTTGGCTAGTTATCAGATGAGATGCTATGCGTGCTTTTCAGGCCCTGACCGACCAGCAGCAGTTTGGCAAAGCCGACGAGATGTACGACAAGTGTATCGATCTGGAACCAGATAACGCTACGACATATGTCCACAAGGGGTGAGTGCAACTGTACTCTCACCAAGGGGCTTGTTTTTACGAGTACCCTTACGTTTATTCATTTAGCACACACTCGTCCAAAGCAACATACAAATAGTGCATATAGAAATACATAGGAAAATCAATCTCAACATCTACAACAGTACATAGTACAGTGCAAAAAAAAAAAAAACTCATATGAAGTACAACATCAAACGTCCGCTAATGGCCGAGTCTGTCTCCAGGCTGTTGCAGCTGCAGTGGAAACAGGATCTCGACCTGGGCCTGGATCTCATCAGCAAGGCCATCGAGATCGACAACAAATGTGACTTTGCCTACGAAACCATGGGAACCATCGAGGTTCAAAGGTTAGTTGATCACTATTTGAACCCCCACCCCAAACACACTATAGGATCTTGTGAAGAATCCCCATTTACTCCAAACTTGTAAAAGAAAATGACATGTTTCTTGCTTTTCAGAGGCAACCTGGACAAGGCGATAGACATGTTCAACAAGGCTATTAACCTGGCCAAGTCTGAGATGGAGATGGCTCACCTTTACTCACTGTGTGATGCGGCTTACGCCCAGACCGAAGTGGCCAGGAAGTACGGGCTGAAACCTCCCACGCTGTAACTGCCCCCATCCGACCCCCACCCCTCTACTGCTGAGCCTGTTCAAAACCTCTGCAAATCGGAGTTGTTTTGGGTTTGTACAAAACAAGAGTACTGGTTAGGAAGGCTGTTTAAAAAAAAAAAAAGCGGTTTCTTTCTGGTCGTTATCATGCGAATTTAAACCAGAGTTTAATTTGAGAGGGTATGTACTGTTCACCATGAAACTGATGATTTTTCAGGCCTCTGGAAGTCTTGGGGAAATAAAGGTCTTAACCCACACACCCCATCGTGGCCGGATATAGAGTTTGAGCCTGGATGCTTTTAGTTTCCCTTATGCTTCACTATGAGTATGTTTATTCTTTAGAAAAGGAGAAAAAAAAAAAACTTCTGTTCAGAATCTGTAAGGGGGTCGTCCATTTATAATTTACTAATATTCCCCAATTGAGATGCATTAGGTTGATTATGTCAAATTATAGTTGATTGGTAAATTGTGTGCCATTTAAAGGCTGTCTGACATCTCTGTGCACATTGACAGCTTCATGGTGTTCCAATTAACTGTTCATTAGTTATCTAGCTGTTTCTTGTTCTGAACAGCAGTTGCTCTCTGGTCACATGCATATCCTAACAAATTCTTTAAGTGGCAAATGCAGGATTGCAATTTTAGTCAAATGTGTATGTATATTAAGATGTATGTGTTAGGTGTAATGCTGGAATCTGGACTGTGGGCAAACACTGATGTTAAATTGAAAGATTTGGGTCCTAAAGTGTTTTTATTTTATTTGGGATTGCCTGTTTGTCTTTTTATATATTCTGTACAGCATGTGTGATATTTCTCTTTATAAATAAATGTTAATACAACGCTTGTGCTGAGATACTGGTCTTAAGCATTAACTTCAAATGAAACCTTAGACCTGACAACATAATTGATAGACATAATGTTCCAAATGTACTGCTTCAATTTTGGTTGGGGCGGTTTCCAACTGCTTGTATTTTCAGGACATGTTAGAATGGACTTTTTGGAAGGTATTGTCTGGCTCACAGTCTTCAGTGAGTTTTTATTTTAAAAGGCCACATGTGCTTCTGTTGACGTGCTCTGAGAACAACGTTTGGCTCTGTATTTCCAGAAACAACACTAACAATATTATTCTAATCACAGAGCTGTGTCACGACCAAAGTCATTCGAATGTGCAAATAAAGCTATAACGACTGAAAGTCTTAATTTATTTAACATGTAACCATGCAGTCATGAATAATTACACCTTAAGCAAAAGTAATAATGTGCTAAACTAAATATGCTATTGTTAATCATCATTAGGTCTTAAACCACAGCAAACATACAGGCCCAGTTTCCTAGCCACGGATAAAGCCTATAGTCCTAGACTAAACAGTGAATTCTTCACTTACTTTAGGACAACTGTGCCTATGTCTACCTCCACTACACAATTTAACCTCGCTTTTGGTTTGGCATTTTCAGTTTTAAACGTTTATCCCTAGTATTTTGCAGTTGTACACTAGTTATTGTGCTTGAAGCCAGAAGCCTTATTTATGATAAGCAAGTAAAGCATTCGTTACAATTGAATTCTATTTAATCGGGAATTTCTAGTCGAGATATGGAGTGATATGGATCTGGTCAATTATCAGTGATGTCACTGCTAGTGGCACTTTTGCTTTTGCAGTAAAAATGATTGTTTATTCATTGTCATGTCAAGTCATGAAGGAAACTTGCACCCACTTTACTTTGAAATAACTACAGTGGCACGTGTGTTTTTATCAACAATTAATCCATACATTATAAAATGACAGATTCAAATAGTCGGATAAAAAATGTAAAATGTAAGTTTCATTGGCCACTAGAGGTGTGAAAGAGACTTGCAACAAGTGCGAAATACATCGTGACACAAAGCTCACGTTGACGGCATAATTTTGACGTGGACGTCAATACAACAATGGCGGATGCTGTGGAGGAAGTTCTTCAGGGCAGCTGGTAATATAATATATTATCTTAAAAATCCAGACCCAGTTCTATCTCTATGACAGTTAGCTGGCTACGTCGTTTTTAATAAGCATATAGCAGGTGGTTAATCGGTCGGTATTATAAACGTAGCTTGTAGCCTCGCTCGGAGAGAGACCGATTAAAAGCGATGCACGTCGTTTTATCCCTCTGTCCGGCCTGACTGAGTCCCTCCCAGACCGGTCCGCTTTGCTTAGCCTACTTGGTTTCTGTGATATATATATATCGGATTGTCATTCATAGCTGACTATTGTTTTGATTACAAAGATTGGTGTTATAACTGTAATGGATGCGTTGTGTTACTGTTTTGCCCCGATCGCGAGACAGACTAGTCGTAGATGCTTGTCAAAGGTGACGTGGTTGGCTTTGATTTTGTAAGCAGGCTAGCTGAGCTTGCAAGCTCTTATAATCCTCATATTAATCTATCTGATATGCACGCTTCAATAAAAGTACTTTGCGTGTTACGGCCATATTCATTGTTGGTGAAAACTAGACAAGTGTCAATTCGTGTGGTCGAGCTTGCTAACTGAAGCGCTAACTAAATGTGAACACACAGCCATATAACAATGAAGTCTGGCTAGCTATCTATAGTTTAACAAAAGGACAGTATTCTTCAGGATAAACACAACAAACTACCCAAGGAAAAGGGGTTGGTCTGTATAATTAGTACATTGCGATGACATCAGCTTTGACTTCCTGGTCCCTCTGTCCAGCTAAACAAGGGAATCACATTCCACGAAGCCAAGGGCAGGATGTTGTGGTCACACAGCTAAAATGGTGATAAACAAGTGCATTATAAACGTCACCCCCAACACTTTTGCAATAGTTATTATACAATTATATAACTAAAGTAGTCTTACCCCTGAAGTTCATTGGGAGGGTGAGTTTGCTTTAATAAGAGTCCCGCAGGTTGAAAGGTTTACTCCAGATGCATTAGATGCAGATACTCTGTATCTTTGCTTTAATCCCTGTGCTGTTGATGAAACATTGCTGTCAGTGGCTTTGGCTTGAGGCGTGTGATGATTCAGAATGACCAGGAACATTATCTGAGCCTTAGTGTTGGTTTGAAAGGCCTGTTAATGTCAAGAGTTATGTGTAAATGTGGTTTGCAGTGGACCGAGCAAAGATGGCTGGAAAGGATTCCAAGCATGTTGAGGCAATTTCCGCCATTTGCAATGCATCATCCCCTTGTTTGGTTGAGCCAGTCTGCTTGTTTACTTAACGAAAGACGAAAGGGAAATTAAGGCAGAGATGGACGATTACTGTTTTAGATATATGGAGGCTCCGAGAGGTCCTGCCCTGTCCTAAACACACCCAGAGATAGCTTGACCACCTAACATGAATCCCGAACACATGCATGCCATTTGCGGGCAGGACAAAGACACTGAATATTGCAGAGCAGCTATGAGCTTTGCAGATCCGTGCTTGCCCTCTGCCAGGTGTTTCTGCAACGCCAGGCTCCTGCTGTCTCCCTTCATGGAAGATCCGCTCATACATAATGATTGCCGCTGGTGTCACCGTTAGGGGGAGAGAGAGGAAAAAAGGAGCGGGGGGAGGGGGGGGGGGGAGGTTGCGAGGAGAGAGTCATGTTTCAGGTGTTTTCCATTTGGTGGGGGATGGATGTTTTCGATGCCGACTGAAAACCAGGCTCCACAACCATGAGGGTCAGGTGACACATGGATGGATCTCCACCTCCGGGGAGCGTTGGGTGATCTGCTTGGATTCGGGGCTTTCAGGGCGGTTGCTCTGGTAACAGCAAGGACTTTGACCACTCGGCTGTTCCTGTGATAGTCCGTCCTCTCTTGCTCAATCTGGCCCCTGATTGATGTACAGTCTTATAGAGCGCTTATGTCTGATCGAAGAACGAGAGCCTGTGATATGATCCACCTTGATCTCTAGCTGTCTCAGTGCTGAGTAGCTTTGTGACTGTGCTGCCCCTAAAGAGACAAACCTCAGTGTTGGTATTGTTTGTTGTTGTTTGGTGTGTACATCTATTGTAGATGTTGTAATTTGCCTTCAATCTGCATTTTACGGCCAACAGACACAGATCCTTCCACATTGGCCGTCGATTCATAAAATAAACATGAAACAAATAGGCCTAGAATGGGATGTGTCTGATGTTCTTGAAAGACGTCCATCAGAGCAGGTCGTCTCCCGGAGGAGTCTTCGCCTGGTCTGACGGTCTGGTGTGTTCGGTTCTTCAGGGACCAGGATCTGGCCGAGGCCCTGGACTCCGGGGGGTCGGACACAGAGATGGAGAGGGCCGCCATCCAGGTCCAGGAGCCGGCTGAACCGAAGGCCAAGCTCTGGAAGGTGAGGAGGAGAGGAGAGGAGAAGAGGAGGGGTCAGAGTTGAGAGGGAGGAGGAGGAGGTTGGGAGTTGACGGAGGGGAGTCTGCATTCCAGAACGGCTGCATTCCGCAAAGAAGACAGCACCCACAGCTCATTAGTTACACACTAAGGGAGAAATCAGCCCTTTGTACGATTTATCTCTGCGGTTAAATGAGAAGCCTGGAAGCGTGTCCCTGTGCGGGGCTGACCAGCTGACTCCCTGCCTCCTGTGTGTCGGCAGATCGCCCTGAACGTGGCCGGCAAGGGAGACAGCCTGTCTTCCTGGGACGGCCTCCTGGATCTCCCGGAGCAGACACTCATTCACAACCGCAGCCAGCAGCTGATCCGTGAGTGCCCTTCACCCCCCCCCCCCCCCCCGCCCTCTCGCTGACCGTCACGGCAACGAGCAAAGATCAGTTCCCTCACAGGGAGAACACTAGCATGTCCGAAAATCACCCAGAGGAAGGCCGGCCCTTTAATAAGAAGAGAAAGACGGGCTCATAGCCTGGCAGGAGTGCTCAGCTAGACTTGGGCCTGTCTTTGCCAGGGGGAAGGTTGAACTAAATATGACACAGGGAATCGCTCCAGATAGCCTGTCACCCAGTAAAAATGTCTCCCCCTTCAGGAGGAGTGCTTGGTTAGGACCTGGTGCCCCTTCCCCCCCCCCCCCCCCCCCCAGCCAACCCTGTTTGTTGTCACTGACCACAGAGCAGCTGGGCGTGTCCGAGGAGGAGGGAAGCGCCATGGTGTCGGACGTCGAGTCGGTCATTACGTTCTACTGCAAGTCCAGGAACATCGCGTTCACCCCCGACCTGGCCTGGCCTCACCTGCTCAAGCCCCTGCTGGGCCTCCAGCTGACCCGCAGCGAGCTCTACAACTGCTTCTACGCCATCATGAACAAGTACATCCCCCGGTGAGATGCTCTCTCCCTCTCCCTCTCTCTCTCCCTCTCTCTCCCTCTCCCTCTCCCTCTCTCTCTCTCTCTCTCTCTCTCTCTCCTCTCTCTCCATGCTCTCAGACAGTGGGATGTGGTGAAATACATCTCTTACTGAGCTGCTCCACGTCTGTCTCCAGGGACTGCGTGTCGAAGGGTCGTCCGTTCCACCTGTACAGGCTGCTGCTGCAGTACCACGAGCCGGAGCTCTGCTCCTTCCTGGACACCAAGAAGGTCACCCCAGACTCCTACGCCATCGACTGGGTCAGTCTCCAAACCGGCACTAGGGCTTCTCTCGTTCGGATTGAAAGGTTACGGACTGGCTCTGAAAGGCACTGACTGGTTATGTGTGTGTGTGTGTGTCTACTACAGCTGGGCAGTCTGTTTGCCAGTCACTGCCCTCCTGAGGTCACCCAGGCCATCTGGGACATCTACCTCCATCAGGCCGACCCCTTCCTCATCTTCTTCCTCATGCTCATCATCCTCGTCAACGCCAAGTAGGTCCCCCTCCCGCGTTAAACGCTTCCGTCACAGACGAGGTCAGCTTGGTGCTCTGCTGGTGTTGCAGGCTGTGACTGGTGCTGTCGCTGTGCTCCGTGTCCCCACAGAGATAACGTCCTTGGACAGGAAGCGGACAGCAAGGCTGACATCACCAGTGAGTCGCGTCAGACGGATCTCTACGCACGTTTGCTCGGGGGCTGTTTGTATGAGGTTGTATCCTGATGTGTGTGTGTGTGTGTGTGTGTGTTACAGAGATGTTGCTGGAGTCTCCCGCTCTTCTGGAGGTTGAGGACATTGAAGACCTCTTCTCCCTGGCCCAGTACTATTACAGCAAGACACCTCTGTCCCTCAGAAAGGTACGCTGCTGCTTCCTCACCCGACCAGGTCGTCAAACACGGTCCCTCAGAACCCAGAAGAGGTTTCTAGAAGGTGCAGGGACTCCCTCTAGTGATTGGCTAGCAGAACGATTGACAGCCACGTTGATTCTGGGTGTCTGCAGGAGAACCAGAACCTGTTCGGCAGCAGTTTGGTGGCTCTGAAGGAGGAGGACATGGACCTCAGCCAGGCGCTCTGCCTCCCCGTGTCTGTACCCGAGATCCTGCAGGCCAACCACCTCCAGCAGGTGAGACACATGTCTGGGTCTGGGCTCTGGGGTGTGGAGACCGAGGGTCTGGAGGCCTGGGAAAGACTGAATTGCGCGCGTGTGTGTGTGTGTGTGTGTAGCAGGACGGAGTGCGGTTCTTTGTGGTCGACTGTCGGCCCGCAGAGCAGTACAATGCAGGACATCTCTCCACAGCCTTCCATCTGGACTCAGACCTGGTGAGAACCGTGATAGAGGGACACCTCATTGGACGATTTGGAGAGGAAGTGCGCTGGGGGGGGGGGGGGGGGGGGGTGATAAAGGGAACTGAATGGGGCTATTTGTAGGTCGCTTTGGATCGAAAAGATCCGCATAGTGTATCGAATGTCAAATTTCATGTCGATACCGCTCGTCTCTGTCCAGATGCTTCAGAACCCGTCAGAGTTCGCCCTGTCGGTCAAGTCTCTGCTGGAGGCCCAGAAGCAGTCTCTGGAGTCTGGCTCGGTGGCCAGTGGAGAGCACCTGTGCTTCATGGGCAGCGGGAGGGAGGAGGAGGACATGTACATGAACATGGTGCTGGCCCACTTCCTGCAGGTGAGACGCCCACGACGGCGGTCGGACTTGAGGAGACGGCTTTCATCCGACCGGGGGTTTATAGTCGAACGGTCGAGGGGAAAACGCTCACTGCTACCACAGCGCTGTGAGCTTTGTGCGTTACCTGCATCCCACGCTAAAGCCCAATTTATACTTAGGTCGCAGACACTTTTGAAAAGGTCGCCGACAGAAATGACGTCTCGGTCGACACTTTTAACCGTCGCTTAGAAGTGTCGCCTACCAGGAGAAATTTCTACTGGCGCTGATGTCGTCACAAAAATTAAAATTGTCAGTTTCTCCGATTGATCACCTAGGCTACAAAGCGTTAACAATGTAACCATAGCTATGAATGTAACGGTAAAATGATTCTGTTTACGTCACGCGAACCTTGAGCACAGGCGACTGTTTGCCGAAGTATAAATGCAGCAGCCTGAGCGACACTTTTCTTTTTTCGTCGGCGACCATTTCAAAAGTGTCCGCGACCGAAGTATACATTTAGCTTAACTCTGACGGTGACTTCGTGTGTTCGCAGAAAAACAAGGAGTACATCAGCATCGCAAAAGGCGGGTTCATGGGTGAGTTTGTCGACCCGCGAGGCGATTGCTGCCCCCAGATGAGGCAGGTCTGTGTTTAACACGTCGCGTCTCTCCCCTCGTGTCGCCAGCCCTCCAGCAGCACCTGGCGGACATGAACGTGGATGGTCTTGACAGCTCTTACGTCCACTGGATAGTCAGTACGTCTGGCTCCCACAGTAGTCTGAGCTCGGCTGATGTGAGTCTACCCCTCCCTCACAAACTGCCTCTCTTCCCTGTTGCTCCACGTGACATTCACTTCCTGTTGAATTTCCCTTCCTTGCTTTTGTTTCGGACATTGTGGCTGGTGTCTGTTGTCCATCTTGTGTTCATCTCTCCTTTTCTCTCTCTCCCTCTCTCTCTCTCTCTCTCTCCCTCCCTCTCGCTCTCTCTCTCGCGCTCTCTCTCTCTACGCTCCCCCAGGGGGAGTCTTTTGGGAGCGCAGGGGAGGGAAAAGGGGTTAAGTCCCTGGTAAACAAGATGACCTTTGCCCTCAAGTCCAAGTCTGTGAACGTGAAGGAGAAGATGATCAGCTTTATAGAGAACACTTCCACACCCGTGGACAGGTAAATTGTTCACATGCTCCTGAGCCGAACCCAAACCTCTCGCCTTGAGCTTCTCTAACCAGGCAAAACACTGGTTACATTCACCTCCAGCAAATCAACAAATAATCATTCACTGATATTATTTTTATTTTTATTAAATACAATTAAAATTGTGTTACGAGCAGCTTTGATGTCACCCTGACTGTCCTCGGCTTACCGTACTTTGTGCCTTATCCCATGCTAGAATATCTTTCACTCTGCCCTGGCCAGAGAAGGGGATACTAGATCGGTAAGAGTTCAACATCAGCTTCGAACTGTGTCTCACCAGCATGAACACTGGATCCAGCTCTGGGGGGCTGGCTGTCTTAGGGACCCCTGGGGGGGCCTGAGAATCCCCCGGGGGGGTGGGGGGGGGGGTGAGCCAGATGAGTGGAGCCTGGGCCTGAGCCTCACTAACGCATGCTTATTAACACAACGTGTAACACTCGCCACCTAGCTGCCCTGCACTCACTCACCACCCCAGTCCAGAGCTGTCATCTGGATGGGGCGGACCATGATGCACTGCTCCTAGGACCTCAGGGTCACCTGGTGTCACGGGATGTCCCTCTGCTTTCTCACTAACAGTATCCAGCTCTCTGTGTCGGCAATGTGGAGCTACCCTGTGTCTGTGTGCCTCAACTTAGTCCTTGTCTCACTCTGTAGGCTTCCTGTCTTCTTCTGTAGGGAGATCCGAATCTCGGCCTTTCTTAGAGTACTCACCTGTAGTTTCCTGTTCATGACAAGCCCTAGCCTCACAGGGGCTAACCAGGGCGGTGTGCTTCTGCCTGGTCCTCTACATCCGCAGCGTCACATTTGGATTACAGCCCTGGAGACCACTCCTGATCCTGTGTGCACTACCCGTCCGGGTAGAAGTGTCTCTTAAACCCTGTTTCCTCAACGTAGTGAAGCTGACTTATCTTGGATGTGTCTGACAGCTGGCCTGGAGGTCCCATCTGAACGCACGGCTCATGCTGCAGTCCTCAGTGCCTTACATGTGTGTGTGTGTGTGTGTCTGTGCGATTGTGAGGAATCCTCTCACTGTATTCAATGTAATACATGGTGTGTGTCCTTCCGTAGGTCTGTCTGGTTGTGTATACACAAGTATACACAACTACTGTTGCTGTTGTTGTTGTTGTGAGTCTACTAACAGCGTGTGCCTCTGCGGTAAGTGTTCTAAGGCTCCTCTGTGTGTGTGTGTGTGTCCCTGCCAGACATGTGAGCAGCAGCGACCGGGTGGGGAAGCCGTACAGGGGGGTGAAGCCTGTCTTCAGCATCGGAGACGAGGAAGAGTACGACACAGGTAAACCAGCCTCGTGGAACCAATCAGCGATCAGGACACTGCCACGTCCTTCAACGCCAGCCTGGTTCCGTCTAAGGTGGTCTCACCAAACCCTAACCCTGACCCCCCCCCCCCCCCCCCCCCCCTCGGCATTGTTTTCTCTCCTCCTTCGCAGACGAGATCGACAGCTCGTCCATTTCGGACGACGACAGGAAGGAGATCGTCAACATCCAGACGTGGATCAACAAGCCGGACGTGAAGCATCACATTCCCTGCAACGAGGTCAAGGAGACGGGTCACATGTTCCCAAGGTCCGGCGTCTTTTTCGAAACGCATGACAGCTTTATTGATCTTGAAAACATTGACGTTGTTTATCAGACATGGGGGTTTTGTTGTCCATACAAACACTTGTGTGAGCTTGGTTCAGTGTAAGGGATGAAATTGCCAATTGGGAAACAGAACGCAGCTCTTTTCTTTTTCAAGTAATCGTGAATGTCAGGTCTTTTTTAGACTATCTTACCAGTGCCATACCCATACAGCAGTCACATGAATGTCTATATGATCACTATGACTTGAATGCAGACCCAGACTAACAGGTTCTATATTATGGACACGGCGTACGTACAGTAGTATCATACATTATGGTGATCTTTAGAATTACCTTTTCTTTTTGAGGCTTCTCAGAAAATAAAACCCCACACAAAATATCTTTTAGTTTTTTAATCCGTGTACGTATTAGTTCGATATGTTGTGTTACAAAAAAAAACCCGGTTCTCCTGTCTCTCTCAGTCACCTGCTGGTAACGGCCACCCACATGTACAGCCTGAGGGAGATCGCCTCGCGGAAGGGCTTCGCCTACATCCAGTCGAGGCAGCCGCTCAACTCCGTGGTGAAGATCACCTCCAAGAAGAAGCATCCGGAACTCATCACCTTTAAGTTCGGCAGCAACAACACGGCCGGAGTGGAGATCTCTGCGGTTGAGAGGTAGGGGGCGCTAAGGCTGGATGACATCTGAGCAGGCTTTGCTGACTTTAAGTGTAGCTATAATTTTCTCGCCTTCTAAGAGAAAAAAAACTGTAGTTGATTAAACTGTAGTTGACAACTTGTATTGTGATATACATAAACAAGGAGTATTCAATAACTATTCAGTACAATTTACATCTCTAAATAATAATAGAAAATGTGTGCGAGCATGAACACAACAATAACACGAGTGCAGAGTACAGTAAGTCGATGTGATATCCTTAAACACACCTCCCATTCTCTCCCCAGGTATCTAATTCCAAACGCAGGCGACGCCACCAAGGCCATCAAGCAGCAGATCATGAAAGTTCTGGATGCCCTCGAGAGTTCCTAAGCAGAGAGAGGCTGTAGGGGCACCCTGGATGTCCAGAAGAAGACCTGCTGCAGAGGGGGGGGGGGGGGGGGGGTGTGTATGTCAGCTGAAGGGAGGATGTGGTGTGTGTGTGTGTCAGCTGAAGGCAGGATGTGCCCCCGCCTCTCCTCTCGGGACACCTCCCAGCTACAGTGACGGTTCACCTCTCCCATTCCTGGGGACACGGGGTCATGGAGGTCAACGGATGACCTGAGGAAACGTTGGACTGTGCTTATTGAATAGTGTTGCTCCCCGTCACTATTCTCCTCATACTAATTAAACTAGGTTATGTTTGAATTTACTTTACATTTTCTTTATTTGTGGGGAGGGAAATAACTGTCAAAAGGTGGGTTATGATTGCATTACAGGGTTCTGTCTAGCCTTAAATCGAGCCCGATTATCTTCCAGTGTCACACATGCAGAAAGGTCCTGCAACATTGGGCCACCGCGGGCCAGTAGCTGTTTCCTTGTTTATCATAGGACTTAAAGATGTCACAACTGTCCACATGGAAACAGTCATTAGAAATGTAAGCAGTGTTTGGATCAGGAGACCAGTATTGTTGCTTAAGTCCATTTAGAGTTTTCAACTCAAGGATCTAAAATGGATTGGTGTTTTCCCATTGGTCAGTCTCTTATACAACAGTGTCTTGGTTTGTTAGATTCCAGCTTTGAAAATAAAGGTGATTCACATAAATTATTTGTTAAAGAAATGGAGTGCTAAGGAGTTATTAGACTAGCGAACGACTCCATATTATTTGGATTAATAGCAGCACAATTTTCAATAGTCTTCTCTGTATTTTCAAATATGAAAGAATATCGTTAAAGGCTGAGTCTGCACATGTCACAGGGTTCAGTTCAAGTCCATTCTCTAGTCAATCTGGTTTAGAAACTTGTTTGATGTAACGTGACAACTGTTTTTGATACTTGTCCTTAAGGAAGTTTTTATTTCCAGCTCACAGCCTTAAATAGAAATTATTTGAGGATGTTTATAAATATGTACTGTATATATTGTAAACTGCTCCATATCAAAAACAGATATTTGCAACACTTTGAACTCTTGGTGTATCCAGACAGTACTGATATGCGGTTGATATTTAACCGGTTGCTGACTAGTCCGACCAGCCTCCTCTTGAGGGTCTCCTGTTCATTGACTAAAGTGTAAACCATTTATAAAGTGTTTATGAAACCCTGAATGTCTCTGGTTTCTATGTGTATTGTAACAATCCTGACTTTTAGATGGGTTAGAAATATACTGTTTAGGGGCAGACCATCAGGATCCGTTGTTTTCAACAGAGATGTGCTATATGGACAAAAGTATTAGTCCACCAGACTATCACACCTATGGGCGATTCTTAGATTATGTGTACTTTTGGCCTTGTGAAGTGGAGTGAAAAAAACATTATACAAATTCAACTCACACAGCTCCATATGTTTAAATAACTAGTGTAGTATGGATATCCATTAAACTTCAAACTAAATTTACAAGACTAATGGTTTTTTTTCACATTTTTATCTGACCCCGAGTAAACAAATGTCATTTCCACCACATTTCATTTAACACCTATAAATAAACAGTGTAATAATTTAAACATCCTAGAATTTTCTAGGACCATTATCTTAACTAGTTGTACCAGTAACTACTATTTATAACAATAATTCATTTTTTAATTACCTTATTTTAACTGTCCTAAGGATCAAATGCTGAACTGTACACTTTTCACAGTGTGAAATTCAATATTACTTTGGGTAGGTCCTTGTAAATAATTAATAATCTGTTTTTTTTTTACATAAAGTAATGCAAGCCATCAATAAATGTAAACATGATTTTAATATGAGCTGACTAATTTTGGGGAATTTTGTGAAAAATATGTGCTGTGATGGAAATGACGAGCTGTGGTGGAAATGACAAGGTGTTGTGGAAATGACAAAAGCTAAACACTTAGAGAAAACATAGATATATTTATTAGAAAAAACATAAATCATTCAACTTCATTTACAACACCATGTGAAAACCATCCACTCACTTTGGTGTTGCTATAAGCCAACATCTAATTTCTGGCTTTTTGGCAAAATCTTCAAACTCTCACAGAACTGTAACAGTACATGCTGTAAATAACCCCAAAGCTGGTGGGTTGGCAAGAATACTTAAAATAAATGATGATTTCTTTTTGAGAGTCAATAGAGAGTCTCTCTTCAATGAACACTTAACTTGTATTCAAAGAACTAGTGATTGTAGTGTCATAGACAACTTTTACGAAGTGCCCCTCGGATTTCCTTCCAAACAGGCACAATAATTTCTTTGTGCCTTTTAGTGACGGGTACAGGCTCAGGGATAAGGCCTAGGACATGCATGGTTTAATACCAAACTATGTCATCTCTTTGAGGCCAAAATAACCGATTTTCACCTACACGGCTCATGGTTTTCACTAGAGCTCCACTATACCGATCAACATCTTGAATGATGCCAGGATAAGCATCGCCATCATAATTCACGGCACACCACTGACCAACTAGGCCCTCGTTGAGATCATCAATACGCTGCTTGTGATGGACGGTGACTGGATGTGATGTACTGGCTGAGGGAATATTTTCATCCCATGTAGGGAACGTGACCATCTCGGGTTGGTAGCACTGGCAATCAAGAGGCGCAGAGCAGAAGCAGCTGAGGATTCTCCATGACATCTGGCTTGGACTGGAAGACATTATCTGAGAGGAGAGAGAAACAAAAATCTGTTAGGATTGTGCCTATATTGGGATTGTGGTGGTTTGTTAGTGGTTCTAAGCACCATGTTTGTTTGATGGCGCTTTATGCTCCACAGGTATGATACTTTATGCGCATACAAGTATGTGATGTTACATGTGCATGTTTCCTTAACTGAGTCTCGTTCAGGGATACAAAATGAATTAATGAAAACTGACAATAAAGTAGTTATTGTTTCATATTTCATAATAATTATTTAGGAGGGCACTTTCATACTATTACCTGATGGATTTTCATTGTGCCCCGAATGGTCTGCAGCTCCGATGGTAAATGCATATCCATAGAGTCAATCTCCTCTGGCTCAACATAAAAAAGTTGTATAGCAGATGTCTGCTGCTGAAGCTCACTAAAGAGCACTTGTGCATTTTGAATATCCTTGCCTCCAGCGATGAGGTCATCGGCTCTTCTCTTCACCGCCGCTCCAATGCCATCTGCAGGGCCCTTGCCGTGGCCAGCCTCCAGGAAATTCCATGTCAGTTTCTTCCAGCCCATCTGATATGGCAGGTTGGTGAAGAAGAAGAAATTCTTCTTTGAGCGGTACTGTGTGGTTGGCCCGTCACTGACAATGTGCAGCACTGTAACTGAAGGGCACTTCTCTTTTAGGAAGGAGAGAACTTTCCATAGATGCGCCCAAATTGCACAGGGATCATGCCGGAAAGAGGGGCTGATTGAGCACACTGACACAATGCCATCTTTGGTGTAGGCTACACCAGTGTGCAAAGAAGCCTGCTTGTGTGAATCTCCAAAATGTACCGCCTGTATTTCAGAGGCGTATTTGCAGAGAAAATTCTCAGCAAAATCAATGTGTAGCACAACCTCATCTTCGCACAGCTTTTCTTTCAAACTCCGAAGGGTAGTGTGCTGGTGTCTTATATTGTAGACATGTTTCCCTAGTTTTGTTTTCAGTTCTTTTGAAAAGTCCTCCAGCAAGGTATGCAGAGTGCCCTCTACCTTTTCTTTAACAGTTAAATGCACAGTGAATTTCTCTTCAGTCCCATCTTTCTTCTTCTTCGTTCTCTCCTCTGCTTTCCCCTTCCACTCAAACCAGGACGTGTGGGTACCAGGGTCAAAAGTGGAGACATCCAGGGTTTTCTCCTCACAAACAGCACATTCCCTGTACATGCACTGCTGGTTTGGGGAACAGCATATGGACTCTACCAGATCCTCAATGTTATTGCTTTTGATGACCTTAAGGTAGAGCAACTTGTCTGCCTTGCATTGTGCATTTGCATGGGTTTTGCACATGCAGGTATCTCTATCCCTCACTGTTGGCTTCACGATCCAGAATGGTCTATTCTTACAGAACTCACTGTATGAGATATCTGTGTTTGGATACTCTTGGATAAACTTGCTATGGAGCTTTTTCATAGGCTCACACAGGTAGCGTTTTTGTTGTTTAATCTTTCTCCTTGTCAGTGTCTCCCTTTTGCCTGTGGATGACCTGCTGTTCTCGTCCCTCTCCAGGAATGCTTGAATTTTCTTGCCTTTGCCTATGTGCTTCCTTGTGTGTTGTTTATTATGTTGCGTTGCCCTAATGCCAACCTCGGCTTGAGCCCTTTTTTGGAGCCTGTACTTTCTCAGGACTTTTCCTGCCATTATGGCAGAGATCATGCGTTTGTCTTTATGTAATTTGAGATGTTTGTACTTTTGTCTCAGCTCGCTCAACAATGCGTTGTGGAAGACCAAGGTCTTTCTGAGAATTTGTGTTTCTGCATCCATTTGGCGCTTGGCCTTTGCATTTGGAGAGTCCGTCTGCTCCATTTTTTTCTTCAGCCTTTCAAACCGCTGGCGGTATTTATGCACATTTTGGATGGCTTTCTCAAGTTTTGCATTGCTCTCATATAATGCAGTGTACACCTTCATCCGATGCCTTGCCACCTTTCTTCTACCTCTCTCCTTTTGGGATAGCGTAGACTGTGGAGTGGGCTGCAGGTCAACAACTTGTCCAAGTGGAATGGCAGGTTCAGGAGACTGTGGAGGGGTGGTGGTGGTGAGGTAGGTCTGTAAGGTTTGAGTTTTTTTTATTTTCTCTCTTCTGTTTTGTTGGTATGTTCTCCATTCTCTCCGCTTGTTGCGTTGCTTCCGCTTTGTTAGCTCTGTGATCGACTTTACCACACCTTTTTCTTTCTTCATCAAATATCTTTCTCTGTCTCTTTTCAGCTTCTCCTCATATTTTATCGGGTCAGCCTTTATTTTGTCCCTGTAGGCTTGGGATCTTTGTTTTGTTGTCTTTGGCATCTTAAAAACAGATAAAATAGGCTAATATTATTAAAAGACATTGTAAAAAATGTATAGTATATGCCTATATAGTATAAAAGTACAACAGCCTAGAGCCTATTAAAGGAATATATTTACTTTCACAATCTATACCACTCATATAATCTTAAATGTCATTTCCACCACGTTCTGTCTTTTCCACCACAGTGGGAAGCGTGGTGGAAATGACTGTGGTGGAAATGACATTTCAACAGTTCTGTGATAAAAAATGGATGGTCGCTTCATTGATTAGCTCTGAATTGATAGCTAGCAGTTCATGTACACAAAACAATGCCTTTCATGTTAAATTTGTAATCTTTTTCAAAACAACAATGGAACTACAGCATGTTTGGAAATGACATACAATAAATATATTTGCTGAACAAGCGATATTTACCTTGCATTTTCTTCAAAAGTTGTGGATGGATATTTATCTGGCCTCCATGTCCTGCATGTGCTCTAATGTCACTATACATTTCCATGGAAACCACCTTAACAATTTTTCACTAGAACCTTTTTTAAAGGGACAGTAGTCGTTGTGGTGGAAATGACGCCAATGCTGTGTGACAGGTATATTTTGTATAAAAAGTAATATTGACTGTGGACTCAAATCAAATATTATAATATATGTTATTTATTTTAGTATTCCTTTATTCAAATGCATCAACAGTTGTCATATAAGTGATACTTATAACCTTTTTTTTCATTGTTGAAGTTTGAAACTCTGGGTGTGTGACAAGGCAAAAACAGTGATTTTGCAACTTTCAGGTGGATGAAAAGTATTAAAAAATTATATTTAAGAGGTGGTGAATTTTTTATAAGAGTTTTTTTATCACCATTTTCACACAGAAAGAGGTATTTGTCCAAAACTGCAATTATTTTTAAAAATATGACCTGAGACTCTAAAAGTACACATTTTCCAAGAATCACCCCTATATGAGTTTCTTGTGCGTCTCATTCCAAAACTACAGGCAATAATATGATTTTTGGTCAAATGTTGTGATCCAGATGGGCACATTTTTACACGGAGGCAAGCGTTCACCTTATTGGACGTTGATAACACGCCCCTGGCATTTCATAATAAGAGTCATATTTAACAGCCAGGGACACTAGTATGATAACGTGGATAATCAGTCCTACAAAATATACACAAATTAGGCCTACTAAATAATATGAGAGGGCCTGTTAAGGCTTTCTGAAACTGAAGTATGGAATCTAGTATCAGGGAGAAGCCTAACACTAACCATGGGAGAATACTTTTATTCTGAATAAAATAACGTAGTCGAAAGGACCGGATGTTGATCCAAGATCAAATTCCCTCATTGATGTGAGCACCAGTGTTAACCTGGCATTAAATACCTCTCCAAACACCCATGTCTGCTTTGGCTAAAGCAATGTCGAGTAAGTGAACATAACAGACAAGTTATTGCATTTATTAACGACAAGCGAGATGGACGATTTGACAGACTCGCTGATGTTGCAGAGCTTGTTGACTCAAGTAATATAGCACTCAAGTAGAAGACTGGTTATTAACGTAATAGCTATTGTAACTTCACTTGCCCATAGACCTGATCTACTTAATCGAGTGGGAGCTTATATGCAACGACAGTCAAGCACATTGTCTTTTGATTGTGATTTGTTTAGAGGTCCAATAGCCTACAGTTAATACTTTTTGTCACAGAGTTTCGCTTGGCAGTGGTTCAGCTGCACGTCACCAAGGTGAAGGCTGACAATCTGTCCAAGGCTCGCGGGTTGATCAAGGAGGCAGCCTCTCAGGGCGCTAAAGTGGTGGTTTTACCTGTGAGTCAAGTTACTTCTTTTTGTGGAAAGGAGAACAATTGATAAGGCTTTGAAGCTAATCCGGTTCCTATTCATTCCAATCTTTCTTTACACACAGGAGTGCTTCAATTCCCCTTACGGAACTGGCTTTTTCCCTGAATATGCGGAGAAGATCCCAGGAGAGTCCACACAGGTGTTGTCGGAAGCAGCCAAGGAGAGTGGGGTGTATCTGGTAGGAGGTGAGAGGAGGATTGGTCGCACCTGTACACTTTCCTCATCTCTGTCCTCACCGATGATCAGAGCCATGTACATCTAGACTAGTAATACATATATAGTAAACGTAGTCAGTCATATATTTGTTTCTACAAAGCCTTAAGGAGACTCAAACTTGTGTCATATAAGATGTGTGTGGTATCTCTCCAGGCTCCATCCCAGAAGAGGATGAGGGGAAGCTGTATAACACCTGCGCAGTATTCGGCCCTGATGGAAGCTTGGTGCTCAAGCACAGAAAGGTGGGCATGCTCTGACAGTCAGCTGGCCACTCATTGCTTCACCACGGTGCAATTTACCCTTGGGAATAATTAGAGCTTGTTCAGTCTGTTTGTCTGCATGCCTGCCACAGAAAGACATACATTTGAGACATTGGATTTGTCACATACCATTTTCACTCCTTTTGTTGACATTTGCTCCACAGTCGATATTCCGGTTTCTCTGTTTGGCTAACTGTCCCTCCTTTATAGATTCACCTCTTCGACATCGATGTTCCCGGGAAAATCCGCTTCCAGGAGTCGGAGACGCTCAGCCCTGGAAGCGGCCTATCGGTGTTCGACACACGTACGTGTCCTCTTATACCCCAACCTTGTAGTTCAGCGTCCTGTTCTGACAGGAAGTGCGTTTCTCTGTTCTGTTTCAGCGTACTGTAAGGTCGGTGTTGGGATCTGCTACGACATTAGGTTTGCAGAGCTCGCACAGCTCTACGCTAAGAAAGGTGCGGGTGAACGGAAGGGCTTCATATCTGTATAAGATATATATACTGTTATAAATCTATATAAAACTTAACTCTACCAAATGCTCCCCTCTGGAACCAGGCTGTCAGCTGTTGGTATATCCCGGCGCCTTCAACATGACTACAGGACCGGCTCATTGGGAGCTGTTACAGAGGGGGAGGTCAGTCAGTGCCCAAGAATGTCTCTGATGTGATATAATCATCTCTTTTTTTTCTCACTTTTTCATCTACCTTGGCTATATGATTAACTTATGCTGACAGTCGCCCTATTCTCCTGTCTCGCTCAGGGCAGTTGATAACCAGGTTTATGTGGCCACGGCCTCTCCTGCTCGGGATGAGACGGCTTCTTATGTAGCCTGGGGTCACAGCTCTGTGGTAAACCCGTGGTAAGGAAAAATGAACGAATGGAGGAATAATTATCATAAAAATACGTTCTGGTGGTGTTATCGTTCGTGATGCCACAAGTGATGTCAATTCTCCGTACGCAAGACAATTTCTCAAAAACAGTGGTCATGTGGGTTGTGTTCTCTCTCTAGGGTGAGGTTGCCGAAGGTAGTGGGTGTTAATGGTTTTGTGTGTGTGTGTGTTCATTAAAAATACACTCACACAAATACACGCACACAGTATGAATGTGCTGTCTTCAATTACAGGGGTGAGGTGATCAGTAAGGCTGGGACAGACGAGACCGTTGTTTACGCTGACATCGGTGAGTGGCGGAGTGGCAGTGCTCTCTAGGCCACAAGGAATCGATCAGGAAGTTGTATATACATAGACGGATCAATGAGTAAACAAATGGCATGAGAGTGGAAACCCAACATCCTGATATGTGTGAAAAACAGCCCTCAGGCAGTAAATGACAAAACATCCATGTCATGAAAACTGGATACGAATTACAGAACCGTAATGTAGTAACCCCCACGCAGGGCTAATTTGACTGATCTTTGACCCCGCCCCTGTCCCTGCCCGTCCTGTCCTCGTGTTTTTCGCAGACCTGCAGTACTTGGCGGACGTCCGTCAGCAGATCCCCATCACAGCCCAGCGCCGTGGCGACCTGTACTCCGTCAGCGCAGCGCAAGAGGGCTGAACCCATGCCACGTTTCCATGGAATCACTGAGGGCGGGGGTAGGTCAGGGTCCCGATGACGGTTTGAGTCCAACACCCCCCCCCCCCCCCCCCCCAATCTCATTGGAAGAGAAAAACAGTGATGGATACAGATCTGTTTTCCAGTGGACTGTTTGTGCTTAAAATGATTTATAATGTCTTTTATTATGACTCGTCTTCAATCAGAGGCCCTTAGTAGTTAGCTAAAGATGTCAAGCTGCTTGTATTGAAACTAAAGTTTTGCACTTTAACATGTCCCCTTCAAGCAGAAAACGGAGCATTTGGTGTATGAGCTGGGGTGCCACAGCAAGTATCTTCTTACTGTTTGTCCTTTTAATATCAATGAATGAGCAGAACTAGATTGACAGAACTTTTTATAACACAAACGGCAACAGAGTACAGAGTAGGTCACAGAGAGGAGCCGAAAGGGGAACAAGCGAGTCCTTTGTGCGTTTTGAAGCCTACAATTCAAATAAAAAAGAAATACACTGTCCGTCCTTTCAATGACTTTGTACAACACATCCAACCGACGTAAGACCTGTACATATTCACAGTATGTACAGCACAGTACACATTTACAAAGAGTAACCTTGTCAGAGTATGTGGGCAATGGTGAGAAGACTTTATTTCCTCTTCAACCTGAATGTTTGAAGGTCATGTGTTTACCTCCAACCAGACTGTTTGAAGGTCATGTGATCACCTTCAACCAGAACGTTTGAAGGTCATGTGATCACCTTCAACCAGAACGTTTGAAGGTCATGTGATCACAAACATGTTCTAGTGTTCCATTCTAATCACAGGTTGGTCTCAGTTAGAGGGTCCATCACTTCCTCTTTCACCATCCAAGTCTCTGGTTCATCTTCAAAGCTCTCCCTCACCCCTGGTTCACACACAATATAAGAAATAAGACAGACACTTAGCCATGCCATAACCTTTCAGTTCAATCATAGTTGCATCAGTGGATTTATTGAGTGCACATGTTGAGTGCATACTAACTCAACACAAGTGACAGAAAAAAGGCAGTTGTGTTCAGATGGCTATCTTAACAGTAGAATAGTGTAAATCAATGATAGAAGAGTAGAATTAAAAGAACAAAATCATACCCATTTCTGTGTTCTGGTCTTTGTGGGCCCTGTCCTGTTGGATCTGGTAGGCTATGGCAGCCAACACCATGGCTGAAACCACCACACAGAGAGCTGTGCTGAATACCCACAAGGCCTCAGTGGCTCTCCCCACAACAGGGCTTGGCTGGACCCCATCTGAGCACCAGGAACAAGGTCACAAAGAGGAGCACGGTTCAAGAGACCCATTAGTTTTTAGTATCAAAACAATGCAGAAAAGCTCATTGAATAAGGAATTCATTCAAAATACATTCGCTTGGGGATGGACATAAGTTTGTGAAGGTGCGTTCTCATGTCTCTTGAAGCCCTGTGTTAGATTCATTGAGGGTTTAGGTTGGTTGAGGGGCAGTTCTATGGGCATATGTGAAGCCCTCTGTGACATGCTTGCGTGTAAAAAGGGCTATACAAATACATTTGATTTGATTCATATACGTTATTGACATACTCACTGCTGATGGAAGTTAAGGTCTCGTTCATGGACGGGTTTTCTATGCTACATGACACGCTAACGTCCTGTGAAATGTTGACAACCAGAAGACTGGTGATGTTGTAGAGCTGAGACTCGGGGAGAAGCGCAAAGTCTGTCCAGACTGAGCCCTCGGGAGGCCGCACGGTCTCGTTGATCCGCCAGCGCACAGCAGGTTTGGGGAAACCTCCTCTAGAGTGACACAAGAAACGCGTCTCGTCCCCTTCCTCCGCATCCTCCCTCAGCAGTAGCGGAAACGAGAAACTGGCTGCGGAGAGAGAAAGAGAGGACGGGAACTGTATTAGTTCAGTATGGTCATACCGACCAAGTTAATCAAAATGGATATTTCATCAGAAGTAAAGGTTTCATTATCCCACCCACTTTTGACTTTGTATTTAACAGCTGCATCCTTGTTTATAAAAACAAACAAACTGTACCACACATTTGACAACAAACTTACGCCACTGTCTTTCATCATCACTGACCTGCGGTCCACAGACACACCGTGCACACCGGAGAACTGTGGTTCCCCCCAGGGAATGTGAGGTACAGGCTGTAGGTGTTTGAATCTGCCGCGACCACCATGGACAACTGCAGGGAGAAGTCGCCTGTCTGCGGAGCCGTTTCTGAGACTCGGGTGCTGTTTCTGCTAGACACTGTCCATTTATCCTGGCTCCCCCCTCCCCAGACCGACCTGTGGACCACGTCGTTGGCTCTCCTCCATTCAGCCGAAAAGTTCAGAGCGCTTAGCGGGAGTGCTCCGTCATAGATACACGGAAGTAACACCGGCTCTCCGATAATGACCTGGACACATTCTTCACCTGTATGTGGAGAGTCAGGGAGCGACAGTAGTCAGATAATCGTCTCTCTCCTTTGCACATAAAAAACGTACAAAAAATGAAATAAAAAGGTATAAAAAAGAAACAAACCCCTTCTTACCTGAAGGTGAACTGAATCTCATGACGCCGAGGAGAAATCCCGTGCGCCACAATGCTGACATTTGCCCGCACAGGGCAGTTTTACGCACGGCTAGTCGGCTCCGTCAAGTTGATAAAAGGCAACCACAAGCCTTAATTAAGAATGAATTCGCCTAGTTACCTTGTCCATTTACTTCAACTTACATTCTTAACTTCACTGCTAGTTCCTTGATCGGCATCTTTGAGGGAAAGATATCTTCTTTCTTCTCCATGCAGGCATCGTCTACCACTGACACACCTTTACATCCAACGTCATAGGAATGCTAAATCGGTCGTGCACCAACTTGCCTGTTTCACCATACCCGTTTCACCATACCTGTGACCTCCTTTACGAGCAATCAAGGGAAATTATAACCATCCCAAACATCCACTGCATATATCAGTTCAAGTGTGTTGGCTATTTATTAAAAACAACAAAATAATAATGATGGGTTATACCCCAGAATACTTTTGCAAGCGCCAGTAGATATAATTGATAACGCTATTTTATACACCCAAACAATTCCTAAAAGGATTGGTGACACAGTATCCTAATGTGTACAACTGTGCAGTAGTCTATCTACTGCCGGCCCTGGGGTTTTAGGGGCCCTAAACAAAATTTGTGTGGGGGGCCCTTTGATTGGCATTTTTTTTAACAAATGTTTAATTTGTTTATTGGGTCGGGCCGGCCCCGAGTCTATCCATTGGTCAGTGCTATTGCGTCCTAGGCACATTCGAGAGAGCTCAAATACTGCTGACGAATGTCTGTGTCATCAGCTGGTCGGTTATAAGCCTTCCACACTGGTTCCCCCACAAAGAGCCTCATGGCTTTAGTGTAGTTCTGTGGGAGAGAAAAAACACAAACTGGCCATTGATTTACAGTTAATCCTTGTTCAAGCATTTTCTAATGACCACGTGATCCTGTGAAAATCATACAGTTCTGATATAGGCTACTCTACAAATGGTACATCACCTAGTTGAGGTGACTTTTGTAAAGGGCCATTCATGTACCGTCTCATCCATAGTAAATCTGTGGTAGATCCCAGCAGGTAGAGTAATCAGGTCTCCCTTGACCATAGAGATCCTGATCCAGCGATCGTCCTTGTCCCTCACGTCAAAATAAGCTCTGCCGTCCAAGATGTAGCGGATCTCCTCATCTAAATGGAGATGTTCCTGAAAGAACATCTTCAACTGGAAGAGAGGAGAACATTTGACTGACAGGCTAAAGGTATCCTAACTGAGGCTAAAGGTATCCAAACTGAGTCATCAGTTTGTTTTGTTTCTATGACAACATTAACTTGACAAAACACTGGGATGAAGCCCTCCCCAGCCAGTGCTTTTCTGCCAGAAAAGATGCCTTGGTAGACACAGGTCTTGGCATGGTTACCTACCTTATCCTCATAGTTGGGTAGTGTATCCTTGGCGATGGTTATGATATCTGAATATGAGTAGCCATGGTCTTTTCGAATCTTATCCAGTTCAGGATCTGTTTCATAAATATCAGCATTTAACTAAAAAGAAAGGTAAGAGTTCAGAAAATAAGTGTTTGCAAGATATGCACTAGCTCCAGGATAGGCAATACTTTTGACTGTAGCTTGCGTGTATGCCGGTGGCGCCCCAACAAGTTTCATTGGGTAGGCCAGATGGGGCCACTGAAAATGTGAATTTCAGGAATTCTATTATGCTGCTAAAACTGTCATTATGAGAGTTATGGAATTGCATACTGACATACTTATTTTACAATTAATATTTGGCTACTTATTATTTGGTGTGCTTAGACTAATACTGGTGCAGTTAACATTTTGAGTTAAAAAAAAAAAACTTTCTGGACAATATGCGACTCACGAGGCAGAGCCAATGATTGTATAAGAATGGCCGGTAGTGTATGCATGAACTGCACAGAAACGGCAGACTTCTGAGCCACATTCAATAAAAACTCACACTTAGTTAAACATTAAACTCACACTTAGCTGTTTGATAGCCATATTTTTGCTAGGTAGACGTTGCTATCAATATCATTTAGTTACCTTAAAGTGGAAAATTCCAAGCTTTTGTAAGTCTTCACAAGACACGGGCTGGTTTGGATTTTGTCTATGAGGCATTCGCTGATCTTCATCAGAGTCGTCGATATACCATGCATCTAAAGCCATAGTCGATTTTGTAGTATTGAACAAAACTGTTGCTAGTTTTTCTTCTTCTTGTTTAAGGTTTAAGGGCAGTTGGCATCCCCGAAGTTACATTACTGCCACCTTCAGGTTTTTTCCCACAGTGTCCGTTTTCGGCTAAACACCGGCTCTCCTATAATGGCCAAGACTACTTAGGCTATCTGAAGAACTGAATCTCAGGAGGCCGAGGAAAAATCATGGGGGCCACAATACTGACTGCTGGCTGTTTTTCCCAGGATGCTGCCACTGATAAACCAGGTTACATCTAACGTCATATTATGCTAAATCGGTTGTGCACCAACTTCTGCTTCACCATACCAGGGCCCTTATTTACGAAAAATCAAGGGAAATTATAACAATGCCAAACATCCACTGCATATATCAGTTCAAGTTTGTACGCTATTTATTAATAATCACAATAATGGTTTATACTCCAGAGTACTTTTGCAAGTGCCTGTAGATATCATTGATAACGCTATTTAATACCCCCAAAATTACTAAAGGATTGGTGACACAGTAGCCTAATGTATACATCTGTGCAATAGTCTATCCATTGGTCAGTGCTATTGCATCCTAGGCACATCCACATCCGATAGAACTCAAATACTGCTGACGAATGTCTAGGTCATCAGCTGGTCGGTAATAAGCCTTCCACACAGGATCCCCCACAAAGAGCCTCATGGCTTTAGTGTAGTTCTGTGGGATAAAAAAATACAAACTGGCAATTTATTTACAGTTAATCCTTGTTCAAGATACATTTTTTTAATGACAACGTGATCCTGTGAAAATCATACAGTTCTGATATAGGCTACTCTACAAATGGTACATCACCTGGTTGAGGTGACTTTTGTAAAGGGCCATTCATGTACCGTCTCATCCACAGTAAATCTGTGGTAGATCCCAGCAGGTAGAGTAATCAGGTCTCCCTTGACCACAGAGATCCTGATCCAGCGATCTTCCTTGTCCCTCAAGTCAAAATAACCTCTGCCGTCCAAGATGTAGCGAATCTCATCATCTAAATGGAGATGTTCCTGAAAGAACATCTTCAACTGGAAGAGAGGAGAACAGTTGACTGAAAGGCTAAAGGTATCCAAACTGAGTCACCAGTTTGTTGGTTTCTATGACAGCATTAACTTGACAAAACACTGGGATGAAGCCCTCCCCAGCCAGTGCTTTTCTGCCAGAAAGGACGCCTTGGTAGACACAGGTCTTGGCAAGGTTACCTTTTCCTCATAGTCGAGTAGTATATCCTTGGCGAGGGTTATGATATCTGAATATGAGTAGCCATGGTCTTTTCGAATCTTCTCCAGTTCAGGATCTGTTTCATAAATATCAGCATTTAACTGAAAAAGAAAGGTAAGAGCTCAGAAAAACAAGTGTTTGCAAGATTTGCACCGAGTTATCTCCAGGATAGGCAATACTTTTGACTGTAGCTTTGCGTGTATGCCGATGGCACCCCAACATTTTTCATTGGGGAGGCCAGATGAAGCTAGCCTGGTCCTTACCAGACTCTTGTACATTTCATTTGTACAGAGAGTCTGGGCTCTCTCCATTGACAAGTGTTAACTTCCTTGAAGGCGGGTACTCTGTTGAAGTTTAAAACTATTGGATCTGCCCAGAGCCACTCTGGATCTCCCATAACCAATCACTAACGTTTGGTTAGCCAACTCCTTCACCACTAACGGAGCGAGATGGAAAATCAAACTTCACGTCATCGTTCTCAGCCATTACCTCTGTTCGCTGATTGGACCGGTAACATTTTTACCGGAGAAAACTAGTGAATTCGCCGCAAGCCCAGACTCTCTGTACAAATGAAATGTGCGAGAGTCTGGTAAGGACCAGGCTAAGATGAAGCCACTGAAAATGTGAATTTCAGGAATTCTATTAAGCTGCTGTAATATGGGCCAGAGCCATAGAAAAGTTGCGACACTTACATAGACTTCCATTGTAATCGAAGAATGCGGAAGTAAAGCGTGTCATGTGCGACCCATAGTTCCCATGGAGTGGGGATGGCACAAGTGTGGCAAGGGATTTGTGCCAATTAAGACAACCCTACCTCCTGCTCCCGAGAAGCTAATAGGTCATAAGGTGCATAAGGTGAGTGCAGCACCCTGAGCTGCAGTTGTAAAAAAAAAACAATAGAATGCACCCCGGTCTGTGGACACTGCAGGGGAGTGAGCTGCACAAACTCAATGCAGATCGTCTGTGACGAGAATGAAGATGAGATTCTCTAGTGGTGCATTGTGTCTGTAATTCGATTGTTTGATCCAGCCACTTTTTATTTTACCTACTTTTTGTCTTCTGCATTCTCCTTACCCTCGTCTCCTGTTCTTCCCTCACTCCCAGAAACAGTCCCACAGACCCAGCCCCAAACCCCATCTCTGCAATAAAAAATGAATAAAGGCTGGTTTAAAGTACTTCTACCTGCCATGTATTAATGCTCATGGGTAGCCTAAATGGGTTCCATTCAGACCTTAACATTAAGTCTTTTACTGTTATGCCAACAAGATTCAACAAGACATTTCCCCGTGGCTATACCCAACGTTTATATCTGTTGTGTAATATATGCAAATTAGCACATACCTAATTAGATTATGCACGTTTGTCCATGTTAACAAACAATTTTATTTTTTGTTTGTCTTGATGTAAGTAATAAACTCAGTCATTTTCATGGTGATATCTAAAGGTTAAAATGTGTTACCCTATTCACATGAGAAAAAGAATGAATAGGCTTATTAATAGGCTATATCACGCAAACACGTGAAACGGGGGGGTGGCTTGCTTTGTAGGCGGCTCTCACTCCAAGGGTTTTTGAAAAGTTGGCATCCCTGAGGAAGGGATGAAGAAGACACATAAGCATGGACTGTGGTCTCCACCCCCACCCCCTTCACCTCGTTGTCTGATTGTTGCATAGAGTATGTGGACAGTTGGAAATGATTTCTCCTTGTATAATGATAATAAATCAACTTTTTTCACAGTAAAAAAAAAAAAAGTCACCAAGAACGCCAAAAGTACCCGGAACTGATCCGCCTCTTTTATCGAAGATTCAACTGATGGTGACTTGGTCAGCGAGAACGCATCTGATTTCCCAGAAGTCATTGCAAGAACACACGCATCATTCTCCGTCCTCGAGTTCTTGCAAAACCGTTCGCTTGGCAAGAACGTTCTTCTCAAGTACGCAAGTAGCCTACGTTCTTAGCGTTCTAAACAGCCAATGTTTATGACTGCGGCCAAATAGCTTCTCCCAAATTTGGCTCACTACTTATATCAACCACGAGGAGGAGCAATCGACATTCAAAGCTTTTGGTTGTACCGGAAAAGACAAACAAAGAAGCTGTCAGAACCGACATGCGCCTTGCATAAGGGGTATCCGTCGTTTGACAGCAAGGATGTCAACAAATTACCTACATTTAGATACACATTTTACTCTGTGGCCTACAAATGTAGATGTCCAACTATACGATGTCAGCCTTAAAGTACGGAATTTTTGGTATTTGCAGAATAACACGCTGTGTTCCAAAGAGGACGTATGCATGGAGTTTAAACAAACCTTTCTGGGACTCCTACACACGAAACTCCTCGAAGTTATCTGCAAAGAACTTCAGAGGTCACAAGTCACTATGCCACGGACTTGTTAAGACACAGTATGGACAACAAATGGTTTACCCCTTGCTATTTAGAACGTTTTCAAAATCGCTGCGTAAGTTAAAGAGTAAAAAGTACACAGGGGACAGTGAGGAAGAGGAGGATGGACAAGATGATGTCATTGATGATAGCGAGGTAGAGGAACTCTTCCAGCAACATATTCCGTCATGTATCGGAGATGGAGACCACCGGATCTTCATCGTCCATCCGGATGTGAAATGGGGGAAGAAAAAGCAGTACCTGACCACAGGTAAAAAATAAAAACAACAAACAGCCACGGTTATAAAGAACAGCACTGCGTCTCTTTGGAAACTATCCTTCTTGCATGCTAGATAGCTAGCGTCCCCAACTCCCCGTGTCTCCTCTCGTCTTCTTTCTCAGCCAATCTGATGATGGAGGAGGCGGTGGGTCTGGTGAACACCTTGCAGAACTGGAGAGTGGTGGACAAGATCATCCTCTCCACCAAGACTCCCGAGAGTAAGAGGATCTTCGGCAAGGGGAACTTTGAGGTTCTCACAGGTCTGCTCCTACCATCTTCCTATTTGATCAATGACTTCCTGTTTCTCTATATGTCATGAGATGTAAGTTAAATGCCTGTTTTCTTCCCAGAGCACATCAGGAGAACGCCAGGTGTGACAGCTGTGTTCGTCAACGTGGAGCGTCTGTCCCCTGTCTCTGAAGTAAGCCTGTGTTTGTCCCAAGGCGGAGGATGACGGTGTTGGCAGTTCTGTATTGTGACCCTGTTTCCTGTCTCTTCAGAGGGATTTGGAGGAAGCCTGGGGTGTGAAGGTGCTTGACAGATATTCAGTAGTCCTCCACATCTTCCGATGCAATGCTCGAACCAAGGAGGCCAAACTACAGATTTCTCTGGCAGAGATACCATTGTTAAGGTACTATAAGAGCCAGCCAATACAAATCTCAAAAACACTGATCTTTTTCAGATGCTGTGACAAATAATGTGAGATTTAATATGCAGTTAGGCCCACAGCGCCATCTACTGTCAATATAATGAACGTCCATTTAATCACATTATTATTTGTACACCAATTTATGTCGACAGATCCCGTCTAAAACACGAAGTGTCTAACTTGGACCAGCAACGAGGAGGCTCCAGATACATCATGGGTTCAGGTAACACTGCCGCTGCGAAGCAAATAAACCAATCGTGTTTTAGTATTCCAGCATTTGTCACACTTCTTACGCATCTCTTTGCCCCATCTCATTGTCAAAAATCAACAAATCTTTTTTTTCTTTTTCTGAGTGAGTTGGTTCTAGATAAAGTCCCTGAAACCCCTCCGCCCCCTCTCCTTCCGGTCGCCTAGGCGAGACTCTGTTGGAGGTGCAGCAGAGGCTGTTGAAGGAGAGAGAGCTGAAGATCCGGTCCGCTCTGGAGCGCCTGAGGAGGAAGAGGCACCTTCTCCGGTCCCAGCGCAAACACAGAGACTTCCCCATCATCTCCGTCATGGGCTACACCAACTGTGGTGAGGCGCGGCTCCACCGCACACCGCACAGCTGAATCTCCGCGGCCCGGTCGCTCCCCCACTGAGCTGCATCGCCTGTCCCCCCTTGTCTCCTCCAGGGAAGACTACCCTGATCAAAGCGCTGACGGGCGACGCGGCGCTGCAGCCCAGAGACCAGCTGTTCGCCACCCTGGATGTCACCGTCCACGCGGGCCCGCTGCCCAGTCGCATGACCGTGCTGTACGTCGACACCATCGGCTTCCTGTCTCAGCTCCCCCACCAGCTCATCGACTCCTTCTCCGCCACGCTGGAGGACGTGGCGCACTCTGTACGTACGCCACGCACGACCGCCTGCCTCGCCATATCACCTTCTGTATGTACATCTCATAGAATAGTCATTGACTGGAGACTTAGCTAGCTTCTCATGTCACTGTCACCCATTAGGGACTCTGCTCTCCGTATGTACACCACACAGAAGACCTGAAGACCTTGTCATGTCACTGTAGCTCTGCAAGGTCCTAGTGCCCCAACTCCCCAAACCACTTTCTGAACACATGGAGGGGATGGGATGGATCTGTGCATATTCATCCTCCTAAGCAGTTGTCTATGGCTCATATCCTCATAGAGAATGCCTTCTCTCCATAGGACCTCATATTACATGTCCGAGACATCAGCCATCCGGAGACGGTCAACCAGAAGGTGAACATGCTGGACGTTCTGAAGAACATGCAGATCCCAGAGAAGCTACTGAGCTCCATGATAGAGGTCCACAATAAGACTGACCTGGTCGACAAGTAAGGACCAACACCAACCGTCATCCCAACATCAACCCTCACCCCAACATCAACACCGCAACGAGCAGTGTTGTTGTCATATACTTTGACATCGTTCTCACGTAGTCTAGAAGCTGTTATCCTGCGGACCGTCATATCTGATGAACGCACTCACCCTCTGCCTGGTTGCTCTCCAGGGCTTGATTGAGATGCAAGAGGAAGGGAATTTGATGTTTATGAAAGCTTAATGCTGTCCTCCTCACTGTAGCTACGAGCTGTCTGAGCCCAGCGCCCTACCCATCTCTGCCTTGAGAGAGCATGGCCTTGAGAGACTGAAGCAGGCTGTCGAGGAGGCGATTGTGAAGTCAACAGGAAAACAAGTCTTGGCCCTCAGAGTAGACCTTAGCAGCTCCCAGTTAAGGTGAGGTTTTACGATCCACTGCAGTTAGATACTGTAATTATTTCACCCCAACAATATAAATGTTATTTATCATTAATGAAATGAATACAGTGTAGTAATATGGATATATAGGTTACAGTATACTGCAAGCCAGATTGTTATAGTAGTGGGTATGTGCCTGTGTGTGTGTGTGTCGATCGACAGTTGGTTGTACAAGGAGGCAACCGTCCAGGAGGTGAACGTTGAGGCAGATGAAGGCTCTGCTGTCGTCAAGGTGATCATCAGTGCAGCTGCACATGGACGCTACAAAAACCTGTATCCACAGTTAGCAACGCAGCATCAAGACAGTTAGCAACCCAGTTTGCACTCAAGTAAACCAAAGTGAACTTTGACATCTGCCCTATGACAGATATTGACCATAGACTGAAATATATTCGTAATATCATGACATATACTGAAGGAAATTACACTGTCTTGGATGGTATCATAAGATGTATTTATTGTATATCTTTGAAAAAACAGTAAAGTAACAATGTATTCTGCATACAATACCTCAAGTATATCATTTCATTTTAAACTTCTGCTAATTGTCATGTACCAGTGAAATGGACGTTCTGAAGTAGGCTTGTTGTGTCAGAATACTCTACAGAAATATACACTAAGACCTTCGGCTAAAAAGCAAAGACGTTTCCATTACTCCTTCTAAATATGAATCACCCTGCAGCTTGAATTTTTTTTTGAAAAAAAGTGTCTTCACTGCAGAGGCTTATTGCACATATATTTCTTTAAATCTGTGCAAAATATGCACATGTGTACTTCTACAAAGAAAGGATACGGTATAGGAGATACGGTATATATAGGTTATATTAGAAGGACTGTAAGGCACACTGAAGGCCAGGCATTGCACCAAACATTGACCTGGTCCCAAAGCTAATCAGGCTTCTGTCGCAAGAGTTTTTTGTTAAGTGCAATGACCAGAGGACAGATTGGGAGTGGCCCCACAAAGTCCCCAGCAATGATGTTGAGGCCTTGTTGGTGTGGACCAGGGGTCTGCTTCCCCAGCCAGCTCTTCAGACTGTCCCAGTTCTGCTTGGTCAAAGTCCGCAGGGACTGTCCTGGGTGCAGGGCGATGTGACACCGGCTTGCAGTCAGGTTCAGACCGGCAACAAACAACCCTTCTGGAACAACAGAGAACCGGAATCAAACAAAGACCGTGACGGATCTCCAGATACACACCTTCCTCTTATTTGGATTTGAACTATTATTTTTAGTCCGGTATGCTGTTTAACTTGTAAATCGTTGCACTGACTCTGTTGGTATGTGAGTAGCAACACTGACACCACTTCAGAAACGCACCTGGACGGCCAAGTTCTTTCTGCCAGTCTAAGTAGCTCTCCAGCTCCTCTGCTGTGGGCTTATTGGCCCATAAGTAAGGGATGGCCGGCCACAGCTCTGGGTGTCGGGCTGCGCACTGGGAGTCGTATGACAGAAGGACCTGGTGCCCAGACGCCCACAGGCTCCTCAAGGTCAAGGCTGCCTCCTGTACAGACACACAAGTGGCTCTCAGCACATGGCCATCACTCGTAAAGCATTCCCTGTTACAGATACATCCTCTATCACTTTGATTTAAACAAACAAAACACTACATTCAGCTGGAACGTCAGGGTAAGTTTGGCAAACAAACTGTGTATGTGACACATGTAAAAGCAAGTTTTGAGCAACACATGCAAAGAACCAAGCTCACCTTGCAAGGACAGAGTTTAGGGCCAAATAATGTCTTCAGTGATGAAATGAATGTCTCGTGGAGTTTTTCACTCAGGCCCTCAAAATGTCTGCAGGCGAGGATCACCACCTCCTTAGGGTGAGACTCCAACCATTCGACAACTTCACTCAACGCTGCCTACACTCGTGAGACATTAACAACATACCATTTAAATCTACATTGTAACACACAGATCACATGTCTAGATTTTTTTGGGAATGTTATTTTTCATTCATAACCATCTACTTACCAGGACAGTCACGTAAGTATATATGATGTGGGTGAAGTACAAGGTGTCAGATGGGTCATTGGGTTTGTGGGCAATCCGAAGATCAAAGTATCGAATTCCCATTGAAAGTTGGTCCACAATACATTTATCCTGTTGCGATGCAACAAAAGTACAATCATGAAATACATAACCCAACAGAAAATAATAACTGTTTTACTAGCAGTCTGGGTACAATATTTTACATGCCAGTAACTGGCAATGTAAGGAAACGATATGATCATTTATTCTCTCAGCGCGAGCGTGGGACCTGAGTTGTAGTCCATCTGAAGATAGCAGGACGCGTGACACAGTAGAACAGTCCGTCCAGAAGCCTGAAAGCGTCCGACTCAGACCCCACGAGCGGGGAAGTGATATCTAGACAGTAGCTCATGGCATCATGACTTCCTAGATAAAGAAATATCTCAAAACATGACATGTTTCCACGAATGCAACATTTAATCATCAGCTTTGCCTACAGTGTTTAATAAATTCACATACAAAATGCAATTAGCCTACGGAAATGAGGTTGTTATGAGCGTTTTTACCAGGTATAGCGAGGCTTGTAATGGGGACGTCCCACAGCTCCGTAGGTAAACTTGACATCCATTCCTCGTAGTTATGCTCCATCTCAGAAATCATTGGGACGCTCTCATCAGATATCATGACAGCACCCAACCTGCCCCTAAACATTTTGTACACAAACGTATTCGAACAGTGATTTACTGCCTTTAGTCATGAGCGGTCTACTCTCAGTTCCATTTTTTTTAACAAGCAATAATCCACATGACCACGGCTCTTTAACGCCGTAACCTGAAAAGCAGGAACTCGTGGCAAAATACCTTCTTACAGTTCCTGATTTCTCCTACTAACCACAAGTTGGCCGTCGAACTGTTCCATACTCTTGCGTACTGTCGAACTGTACGCAAGAGTATATAGCAAAGAGTATTTTTGGTATTAGGGCCACGAAAAAAAGCTGTTTCGAGCATAACTCACAAGTTTAAAGTAGACATTTCAGGAATCAAATCGGAATTTCGAGAATTAAGTCAAACTACACTGTGAGAATAAACATCTGGAAGCCAGGAACACATGTATCCCATAACAGAGCCAATGCCTGACAGGTTTGACAATTACTCAGTGTCTTCAAAAAATACCAATGAACAAAGGTTTGTATACACAGTACACCTCAAGTCAATAGGCACATTGACTTGCATAACCTTAGCCAACCAAAAACATGTTGTAACTTGTAGTCTTGACACCATGAATAGCAATTATGACATCAAACCATGTTTACATGTTGTCACATGTTTATTTTCAACCTGTTAAGGCATAACATTCAGAAGAATATTCAAAAATGCTCATGTTGTTGTTTTACTGAAAGGTTCACCACAGGCACAGAGGTGATGGTTTTGCTGTTATGAAGGCATGCTCTGCTATTATTAACCATATAGGGGTGAAGTGTCAAAGGTCAAAAGGTCAGATAAAGTGTCCATGCTGAGAACTAGGCATGCAGATACAGTGTTTGATCCGTTTCTAAACTGATATGGCATTCTTAACATAAGAGATACAAGCAGTCTACACACATACTCAATATCTCAAAGAAGTACTTTGCTAATCTCCATTTATATTATGTTTTCTTTTTTGTGTGTGGTCATATGTGCTCATTTAAACCATGTGATATTTCTTGTGTTTGTGCAGCATGTCTTCAACACCTTCATTAGCATTACATTATTGTTAATCATATCATTATTGCTTATAGGTCAAATGACATTCTAAACTGGCCACCTGGCCTGAGATATGAAAATTCATTGCATAAAGAGGAAGGAGTAATTAAACAAAAGGCAAAGGTAAACAAGTGCAGGTGAAGACACTTTTTAAGTACTTTAAGCAGCTCCAAACATCAGAAATAAATATTTCAGTATCATCAATGAGTGCATATCCTAAAAATGTTCAAGTCACTGGAATAAATATCAAATCAGAAAACAAGCTTATTCTCATTTCATGCCGACGATCCCTCCATTTATACTTTGCTCTGAGGTGAAATTGGCAAAAATTCAGGTTTCCTCTCCGGATATCATGAAGGCCAGTTCAGTAATTTCTCGTTAAGTGCTACCACAGTTGGCACAAACTGGCTCTCTGTGACAAAGTCCCCCGCTATGATGTTGAGGGAGTCAGTGTTAGAGCCCGGGGTCTGGTTCCTCACCCAGCCCAGCAGGGCAGGGTAGGTGGACATGACCAGGTCCTTCAGAGACTCAGTGGGGTGGGAGCAGATGTACTTCAGATCCTCTGTGAGGTTAATACCCGTGACGAAGAATCCGTCTGTGGAAAAGCACAAACACACGCAACCGATTCAACAATTTCAAACATGCAACTGGCATGAAGGTTTTGTATTTTGATAACCACAGGTGAGGCCTCATGTGGAGAGAGGCCTATGGAGAGAGGCTTTGACAGTGTAAATCTAATATTTCTAATATTTCTCTCTCAGTATAAGCCTCAGATTTCACACTGAGATGGTGCTGGGCCAGTCATACGTGGATGATCTCAAGCATTCAAGCTCATTATGTTACCTGGGCGGCCATTTAGTTTTTTGCACTCAAACTCTTCAATGAGAGCCTCTGCTTTGCACTTGTTAGCCCACCAGTAGGGGATGTGTGACCAGAGGTCAGCGTGGCAGTTGACAACATAGTGCTCGTAGGAGACAATCACTTGGTAACCTAAAGTCCACAGGTTCCTCAGTGTTGCCATTTCCTGTGTTGAGAAAAACGTTTTCACTTTTTTTTATCATCCAGAAGATGTTTGGAAATAAAACAATATAATGTTATTATAAATCAATGTATAACATACCGTTTTCGGACAGAGCTTTGAGGTGAACACGTTCCTTATGGTTGTGATGAGTTGTGTGTGCAGTTCCTGGTCCAGACCCAGGAAGTGACTGAAGGACAGTATGACAACTTCTCTGGGATGAGCATCCAGCCACTCTCTTATCTCCTTCAAAACGGTCTGTCAAGAAATTGCAGAAGCTGGCTAAACATGTACACAAGTGTAATTAGGCTGGTCCTGAACAACAAAAAAACAAGAAAATAATGCTTGATATTAATATATACTTGGGTGGAGCTGCACAGATATATAGTCTCCATCATAAAAGTAGGCCTATCGGGTTAGTAGAGTATAGGGCATTGTCTAGGCTGACTGTACCTCCACAGTGATACTGGTGTAAACTCCGTGGTAGAAGTAGAGATCATTGGAGCTGTCATTTGGCCTGTGTGCGATTCTGAGGTCGCAGTACCTAACCCCGCAGTCCAGCTGTTCACTCGGAGTGCACTCCTGGAAGGTATTTCCAATGACATCAATTACATTTACAGTTAGCTATCCCACCGACTCCCAAGTGTTGACTTTAAATGCTGAGGCCCATACTTTGCATTCACATTTAAAGGTTTGTAACCATAATAGCCATCAATCTGAACCGGAACATGGGCCAGGTTCCAGAATATGGAACTCCAATGTTTCCCAAGGTTGTAACTGGGATGGGTAGAGCATTTGACTGCAGATTGAGAGGTTGCAGGTTCAAATCCCCCTGTACTTTATGTCTCTTTTGATCATAAGCGTGCACTAAATAATACATGATTGTATTATTAACTAAGGCCTGAAATACAGAGAGGGGTTGCTACACATACCTACCTGTGTTACCGCCCACTTGTAAACAAACGGTCGAATGAGAGGCTTCATGTACTTGTCCAGCTTCTGAAGCATATCTGGTTGAGTGAGATCCACAGGGGATCTGTCGCTTTTGTCCAGACAGTAAGTTATTGCATTGTGGCTTCCTGTATGGGAAAATACAGACAGATAATCATCTAGCGGAACAATGTTAAGTAACTGATCAGTATCAACCATAAAAAAGCTTTTCTGTGTATAGGGCCTAATATGTTTTTGTATATATTTATTTTTATTTTATTACATATAGGCCTACTTCACCTAATAGAACTAAAATTAAAATAAAACCTTACATCGAACATGACCGTGTTTATTCTTTTGTTGAGACAATGTGATTTTTTTCACAAACCGGTTTTGGAAAAAAGTGCCTTTTGATCAGTTGCAGGTATCAGGTAACCTACCTGGGATGGCCATGTTCCAGAGAGGCAGGTCCCAGAGAGCACATGGCAGGTGTGTCATCCACCTGTCCATGGGCAGGTGCTTCAGGGACACCTCGTTCAGTTCAGACACCACCACGGACGACATCCTGGCTGTATCCTGGCTGTAGTGAAAAAAAAAAAAGACTAAATGTAAATGTATCCTGGCAACTAGTTTACAATACATGTCAGCACTCACATTGTAGCCATGTTGAAGCTCTTTCGTCAATAAAACAACGATTTTTACTCAATGTAAGCATAGCCATTTTAACTTGCGGTGTCTATCATATAACCGGTTTCTTACCGGTTTATTACACTGTATCAGCCACTTACGTATGAAGTAGTGCAATGGATGCTTTCCTGATGGCCAGGACACTTTCATGAGGAACCGGTTTTGCTGACCGAGAATATAAAAAGCATCTCCCTTAATAAGTCGTCCATTTAAAATGTTCAAAAATGTTGCTGTGAAAAATGAAACAGGAAATCGTGATCGTTGTCAGTGTCGTGCACTTGACCGGCCGTCCTGTCCGATGCCGAATCCCCCGTTTTGCGTGGAAGCTACGCTCCCCGCAGTGAGACTCCTATCAACTTGGTCAACCCAAATTATAGCCTACTTTGAATGAGAAAACACGACCATACACAAATTATGTAAATATATTCACGCACATAGCCTAAAAACATAACAACTAAAAAACATTTGTGTTGCTTTTAAATCAGCTACTTTATATCCGGCTACGCTAGTTCTGTGAGGGCGGGTTCACTGTAGGGAGACGCAAGAATAGCCGTTCCCTTAAAGAGCCCACGGCAAAAAAAACATTTTTTTTTTACTGCTGTGTATCATCCCTAATGATTAAGTAGTATGTCATTTCAATATATTCAAATACCTGTCGGGTGTGACTTCCAAAATTGTGTGAAAATTGCCTGAATGTTCAATGAAAACAACGACCGCAGAAGACCAGACAGCACCGCTGTTCTGATGCGTCGGCGCCTTTTAAAATAGGCTATAGCCTACTGCACCTGTGATCAGAGTTCAGACAGTCTTGTTCTGTTATACAGAACGCAGTTTGCCCAAAAATATTTAGTCGCTTACGACTATAAACCAGTCGTTGAGCAGGCAAATAATAATTGAAACTTCAATTATACCAATTTCCCCAAATGATCTCACAGTGGTGTACGGATCGCCTGCTACGTGTGCAATATTTAGAGTTTAATCTATGCCACCAGATAGCAATTGAGTGTTTTGCCTTGATGGGCATGATGTAGCTTTTATCAAAAATCCCCCCAGATAATGACAACGCTATAATATCACTGCAACAGGAGCATCATATAGGCTTAATGTCCTGTAATGTTACCCGGCACGTTGTGTAAACAATCTTGACTGATGAATGAGCAAAGGGAGCCGATAAACAGCTCAGCACCGCTGGACTCCAAGTGTTTGCTGCGCAGTGATTTTTGTCTCGAGCTGGCTATTTTCACCACAGGTAAGAAGTGTTGACTGCGCCAATGAGCCTTTCAGTCAGATGTAACACTCTCCTGGGCAGCAGGTCGATACATCTTCCAAGGACTAGCAACCACTGTCATAGAACATAGCAAAGCAGCATGATCTCTACGCAGCTTTCATTTCTATCAGCCCTCACTCAGATTCTGGAGGATTGATTCATATTCATAGTGGCGGTGCCTCCCTGAATAAGAGACACCATCCCCTTTACAGCACCGCTGGGAGATCCCTATCACACTCTGCAGCCAACTCAGAACCTATAACTCGTTATCTTGCCAAGTGCATTGCTGAGTGGGGAAAATGTATTCTACACTGCTCGCTTATACTGCAGTCCTAAAAAACAAACACGGTGTATTTTTGGCCTTATATGCCCCAATACTGACCGAAGAGCCTGTTTTAGTGAATCAAAGACTACACATGTACGTTCTTTCCTTTAACGCCATAGGATTTCGCAATCTTGAGAACAACGTTATAAAAGTAACCAAGTTCGAGGCCTCCAGCGTTTTGGCCACGGCTGACCATGCAGAGGACAGATAAAGTAGTGAGTCAATGGGAACGAGCGATCACATGACTATTAGGCTACATCAGAGTACAGCGTTTCTGCGGACATAATATTCCGCCATAGCTTGTTCAAGATGGTTGGTTTAGTTTAGCAACCACACTGGAATGATAATCTTTCAGATTAGTGTTTTTCTGTAAATTCTACACATAACCAGTCAGTTTTAACCGAGTACTAAAGTGTTTTAATAGTCTGTAATTATATCCTGGATATTTTTTCTTGCAGGCAAATACAAGTCAGCAAAGGACAAGGAGACATTTTTGAAATTTATTGAAAAAGGTATTTTTCTGAGGAAAAACACAACAGTGAAAATCCGTAGGTCCTTGTATCCCATTTAGTGTAAAATCAGGATTTTCTTAAAATAATGTACGTCTTTAGTAGATTGTAATCCACCCTCTTGGTTACAGTGTTCTCATTGGTTGCTGGCAGATACAGTACAACTTATAGACAAGGACATGTTGGAAATTCAAAGAACAGATACAGCAAACAAACGCATATAAAACAGAGCAGAACTTCCTTCATGCTACTCAGGGGAATGTGTTGAACACTTAAGTGCGATAAATACCCTCTTTAATACTCTACAAAAAAACAGAGGCCAGGTATGTCTTCTACACTAAACTGCATGAGAATGTCATCATCTGAAGTTGTTCAGTCATCCACTAGGGTGCAGTCGAACAACACTTGCATTGTAAATCATACCTATGGTTACTGAGTGTGTTTGTACAGTACAATCCTGTCTGCTACACATTCTTCAGAATATCCTTATTGACCCACTGCAAAATAAGACATGGAATGGCATTGATATTCAGTTTCTCAGTCACTCAGCTGAGCTTTCTATCACTTGGCAAACTGAATTTGTGTCGATACCTATGCAGTACACATTCTTCCATATAAAACAGAATCCACTGAACACAGCATCTCTTGTGAGGATCTTTTTTTGACAACCTTCTTAAACAAACTGTGTGGATACAGATGGAAGAACGTCTGTCTGCTCAGACGTCTTACCCATCAACAACTAAATAATGTGGAAAGGTCAAAAACCATAGCAAGAGCGAGTGATGGCGAAATCAAGAGTGAAGGAGAGGGGATAGCAAACTGGGAAGGGTCGTAATGCTAGCGTACGTGTCACGTGACCCAAACTTTGCCTTCACCCCCATTTATAATCCACTTTTCGATCTGACCTCAATTTGAAATCCACTAGTGTTTTGCCTGCCAACATACCATTTATTTACAGCCCAAGTACAGGTTATTTCTCGATGTATATTTACATGTAACAACACTAGTCCCAGAGGCAACTTTTTGTGTTGAAGTTTGGCTCCATTCCAGGATTTATAAGCTGTGCAGAATACGGAAAAAAACAATGGTAGTCAAAGGAGACTGACGAGTAGTTTAATCTCAGAAGACAGTACAAGGATGCTTCCCTCCAGCCAAGCTTGGCATGAGTGACAAGAGTGGAGACGTACGTCCTTCAGACGAGTCCCCCCCGGCCCCCGAGGTGCAGGTTCTGGGCCCCTCCTCAGCTCCAGTTTCTCACGTCCACGTATCCAACGCCGCCCTCCTGGTCGGGACCTGGCGACGGCCTCCTGAAAGCGTGTTCCAGACGGCCCCACGTCGGCCAGGCAGGGTTCCGGCGAGGCGTGTGGGGAGAGGGATGCGTGTCTGGCACTTGTGACTGCTGCCCGGCGAGGAGAGGGGAGAGGGTCGGGTCAGTGGGGCAGGGATGGCTGTCACCTCTGGACTGAGTTCCTGGATCCCAAAGACTGCTGCTTCCCCCGGCTGACCCCTCTGATGTGGTCACCCCCAGCCAGGGCTACTTTGCCTGGCCTCTGGCGCCGGCCCTTGGCCTCCGGTTCTGAGTCACTGAGCTCCAGGTCGGGGCAGTATCCATCGCTCTCCTGGTAAGGCTTGGTGCCTCCTGGCTGCCGTTCAGGGACAGGTTTGGCCCAAGGCCTCTCTTTGGCGGACCCTTTGCGGGACAGCTTGTCAGCGTCCCACAGGTCCTCGGTGGTCCGTACCAGGCTGACCGTGGCTTCTTTGAAGGACCTGCTGAAGTGCTCCATGGTGGACTTCCGGAAGCTGGCCGCCTGGCCTCCTTTGACGGACACCTCGCCAGAAGGGTCCTGGCTGCTGGGGGTCTGACAGGAGCTGTCCTTCTGCCCTACGAACTTGTCCGCGACGCCGTTAGGCCGCGGAGCTTTCCCGTTGCCGTTGGACGAGTGTCCGTGGAGGGCGGCGTGCAGCGCCAGGGGCTTGCCCGTGGGCTTGACGGGCAAGGCGGCGCCCCCGGCGGGCAGGCCACTCTGTGACCTTGGACCCGGGGGGGAGAGGAGGCCGTTGGGGCGCTCCTCCCTCCTGCTGTGGCCCTGCAGCTGGGGCTTCCCCAGGCCCAGGCCGCCCACGCCAGCCCGCTCGTGGACGTTCCCGCTGTTGTCCGGACACAGTGGCCCGTTGCCAGACTTGGAGCTGGTCTTGCCGTTACCCAGGGACGCTTTGGGCATCTTAAGCTTCAGGGTGATCCTGGGAGGGGGGCGGAACAGCAGGCTCTCCACCGGGAAGGAAACAGGAAGACCTAAACAACAGAGAACCTGAGTTTAAAAAAACAGGACACAGAACAGTGAACAGCTGTGGCCAGAAGACAGGCGTGAATAACACAGCTACAGTCCAATCAGAAGCCTGACCAGCCCAGCTACAGTCCAATCAGAAGCCTGACCAGCATATCTACAGTCACAGCTACAGGTGTCCTACCAGCGGAGACCTCCTGGTTGATCAGCTTCACGTGCAGGTTGAAGATCTGCTCCTGGGATTTGCTCTGAGACAGCTTCAGCTTCTCCCTCCGGCTCACCATGTAACACAAGTTCCTGACCTGGAGAGGGGAGGTACAGCACAAATGTCACCCAAAAGTACTTATTACAACAAAATACACAACAGGCCATACAACCTGGTAGACGGTTAGGGTTAACAACATTTTAATGCTCGATTTCACAAGCACTCTCTCTCAAAAGGCTTCAAAGTTGCCCCACAGATGTCAACCGCCTTGATCCCCCCCAAAATGGCCGCCCCCAGCTGGTAGCGGACGTAAGCGGGCAGCACAGAGAAGTGCGTCGGGGGCCACCCACCCTCTCCAGGTCCTGCCGCAGGTGCATGAACATGCGCATGCGCGTGTGGATGCTGTCTTCCTGCGGCTGCAGCAGGAAGTTCTCCTCCTGCTCTTTAGGGGGCAGCAGAGCCCTGTTGGAGTTGCTCTTCCTCTTCAGCTTCCAGTACTGGTAGATGAAGTCCAGCAGGTTCTGGGCCAGGCCCAGGGTGCGAGCCAGCTCCTCGGGCTGGATCATGGTGTAGAACTCCTCCTCCAGCTCCAGGAGCCTCTGGCCCCGCTGGCCCCCCTTCTCGGGCTCGGTGGGGGGCTTGGGGCGGGCCGGACTGAGGCCCGGTTCCCCCGTCTTGGGCTTGCTGTGCTTCAGGCAGTAGGACTTGAACTTGACCTCGTCGCCCTCGTCCAGGATGGTCTTCATCTCCAGGCTGTGCTCGAAGGCACACGTCACATGGAAGGGGATGGTGCAGTTCTTCACCGAGCACTGGGAGGGAACAACATATTCGATTTTCACACACACAAAATGTTTTTGCCTGACAACTTCACATCTTGTTTTGAGCTTTCCTTTTTTCCATAACCCCACCCCCTACCAGTCTGTGGAATAGAATATGCAAAAATGCTACATGCAAAAATGGTTCAGCAGAGCAGCACATACTACATGCATTATGACTCAAAACTCAAACTCAGCACACACACACTCACCTGGATGCAGGCTCCAGTCTTCAGCTTACAGAGGCTGCAGATGAGCGACCAGCGACTAGGAGGGATGTGGGACACCTTGGTGATGGGCTCCATCCTCTCCGGACAGGCTATGCTCACCTGCAGGAGGGAAGGGGAACAGGAGGAAGAGCCAGTCAAACGGGTGAGGTCTACATCATCCGTCGGAGGAACACAGGTGTGCCCGGCGGCCAGGTGAATGGGTGTAACGCTGGGCGGGTCTTCACCTCGGGGATCCACAGGGCACAGCTGACGTGCGCCCACTTGGTGCCGGCCCGCGTGGCCTTCATAGCCCCGCCCTTCTTGGGGCACAGCAGGCACTGGGGGTCGATGCCCAGGACACACGTCCTGCACAGCCAGTTCCCATCAGGCACCTTCACTATGCCATAACAGGCCTGGGATGGAGGGCGAGACGGATAGGGGGGGAGAGAATGGGAGGGAGAGAAATAGCAGAAGGTTAGACTAAGCGGTGGTCTGATAAGCATCATTGTGAGCTACACATCTCCTCCACCCCCCCATCTATTAACACGGCACTACAACCAAGCGCTGTACACAGAGACCCACGCCTGTCTATCGGGTCCCTGGATGAGGGACGACTCCTCGTTCTGGAGGGAGTGTGAGAAGGTGAACGAACCCAGCACGCTTCCTCTGGGCGGTGGGACAGAATCCTTCTGCCTTGCTCTGGGGCAGCTGTGACTACAGACGCCCTACTTCAGAGAGCCGCTGGGAGGGGCACAGCCGCCCATAAACACAACGACCTTTAATCCCCTTTTTCAATTCCCTAAAATCGTTTCCCCTCGACCCGTTTGAAACCGACACCGAGTGCAGCAGCAGTTCTACTTTCCATCTTCACCTACGCAGTCCGGAATGACTCTGGGGCCCGCTGAACGCCCCGACGTGGGCGGGCCAGTCGGGGCCACGTGGGCGGCAGGGAGCTCACCTGGTGGACACAGATGTTACACTTGTCGCAGAAGACCATGTCGTTGCCCTCCTCGCTGTCGGGGGAGCGGCACACGTCGCAGATGACGTCCTCGTCGTACTCGATGCCCAGGCCCTCCACCGTCTCGATGGCGTGCCTCATGTTGTCGTGGCACTGCCTCTCCAGGGCCTCCATGACGCGCTCCATCGTCAGCTCGTCGACGGGGCCCTCCCCTGAGAGAGGGGGGGGGGGAGAGAGGAGACGGAGGGAGAGGGAGAAACAGAGAGGAAGAGAAAGAGAGAGGGAAAGAAGGGAGGGAAGGGTGGGGCAGAAGAACAGAGAGAGAGAGAGAGAGGGAAGAAAGGGAACAAGAGAGAGCAGAGACAGACGCACAGTCAGATAACCACAGGGAGAACCATCAGAGCTCAAGACCGAAGCACCCTCCCATCAGCCCTCTCATGTCTCAGCTACAGCAGAAGCTAAACCAGCCTCTCCCCTCCAGGCGCCTCCCTCTCCCCTCCAGGCGCCTCCCTCTCCCCTCCAGGCGCCTCCCTCTCCCCTCCAGGCGCCTCCCTCTCCCCTCCAGGCGCCTCCCTCTCCCCTCCAGGCGCCTCCCTCTCCCTCACCCATCTGAAGCAGCTCGTGGTTGAGCTCCTGCAGCCAGTACAGGTCCATGTCGTCCAGGTCGTAGCGACACATGGCCTCGGCCAGCTCCTTAATGTTGACGTAGCCCGTCTCCGCCGAATCCTGACTCCAGCACTGGATGTACTTCCTCTGTCTGGTGAAGAGCACTTCCTTGGGCCTTTCTGCCATGATCCTGAACACACACACACACACAGTCAGTATACTTTACCATCCCTTCAACGCAATACCACCATAACCTTTACTGTTTCTCTACCCATAAACCTTCACATGTACGGGGACTCCTGGGGGCCTGCTCTACCTGATGGAGGGCTGGGGGATGGTGTCAGGGCTGGCCGGCACCTGGACCCCTTTCTCCCACTCCTGCCTCCAGGTGTCGGCCAGCAGGTAGTAGTCCTCCGGGCTCACGTGATGGGAGTCAGGCAGCTTCATGGCACTGATCAGGTCTTTTCTGAACACCTGCGAGGGGAGATGGACGGTCAGCAGGCTTCTCGAGGCCGGGCGGGGGGCCGGGCCTGGGGAGGAGGTGTGGGATGGAGGGGCTGAGACGATGGGTTTGTAGGGGGAGGGGGGGGCTTACCTCTGCCGGTTTCTTGGGCATAGAGGCGGGGGTTCCAGGTTTGCTTCCATACTTGTTGGAGGAGCAGAAGGAGGTTGAGGGACCTGGAAGGTTTGGGTGAGATCGGACAAGATTGAGAAGGTGAGATCTTGACAGACGCCCTCACTTCCTGTCTGGGGAGGTGTTAGGAACAGGGCACCGCATTGCTCATGATTCGAGCCATCTACTAGTCTACTAGAGGTTTTTGCTTCCTCTGTTTACAGGAAGCTGTTGTGACAGTAGTGGAGCGTGGGTGGGGTCTGTGTGCTGACTGCAAGGTCCACTCACTCTCATTGTCAGAGCTGTCACTGCTGCTTGATGACCGGAGACGTTTCATCCTGACCTACCCTGTAGAGGGGGAGGGGAGAGAGGATTGAGGGGGAGAGAAGTGGAGTAAAGAGAGCAGAGAGAGCAGAGAGCGAGAAAAAAAAAGTCAAGGAGGAACAGTTCTCTGCACACAGACTAAGCCTTGGATCAATAAACAGACAAACAAGAGTGTCACCCACTTCCAGCCAGGCCCACAGCCAGGCTGGGATTGTTGGCATTAAGTAGTGGCATCACTTTGTAACTGTCACATGTACTCTTTTTGAACATCCACCTAGCCGTCCAGACGTTTCATCAATACCTGAGAGGTCTAAGGGTATAAGACTCAAGATTGATCACAGACTAGCCTTTTAACCAGCCTGGATTAAAAGGGTCTGTGAATTCATGACCACAAAACGCATCAAACGTGTTACAGGTCGACGGCACATCTTGGAACGGTAGGTTGTCACTCACCATAGATTTCAAGTCGAAGAGCATGCTAGGGATTCCACTGGTTACCCCTTGTCTGCCACCTCTCATCCCTGCCGACGCGGGACTGGGATGGACGCCCGTAAAGCAGATGACGCTGTCAAAAAAAGCACACGGGAGCTAGGAGTGGGATTATGGCAGCGGGACACAGGGACTGGGAATGTGTCACATAGATTTACTATGGTTCTTTGGCTGGCAAGGTTTACGCTGGATAAATATGAGTTCCAGCAGGGGAGAAAGGGGGGGGGGGCTCAGGGGTCTAAAACCACAGCAACAACCAAACAGCACACATGCACAGTGCTTGGCCTACATGTTAGGCGTGAAAGTAATGACACACACACACACACACACACACACACGAAGAGCATGGCAGAGTCTGTGGCGGTAGATGTTTTTCCTATTAGAATCAGACAAAGGCCCCTGTTCACTTGCCTACAAAGAGCGACTCAAACTCCCAGAGGCCTCGGCGGCGTGAGAGATCTCCGTTTCAACAGACAGGGCGTGCCTCACATTCCCATGAGGTGGAGAGGGAATGGAACCCACTTTGTAACCGCACACACGGCCCAAACCAAAAACATCCTACCAGTCGGACCCAGGCTAAAAGACAAGATAACGTGAGTTTGAGAAAAGCATGACGATGCAAAAGCTACCCTGGTTTGTGGTCAACATTGGCCTACATACAGCCCGACATTAACACACGCCCATCGCTCTGGTCAGATAACACTCACACAGGGCCCTAAAAACACCACAGGCAGGAAGTCCCTCTCCCCGCAGTGTGCAGATTACAGGTCTGTACTGGGAGGATGCGCACAGCGCCCCCTACAGGACTCTCAACTGACAAATTTATTTTTTTGAGAATGTTGAGGTCCCACTATACCAAGAAGACAAGAATACAGGCCTGAGGACATTACGTTATTACAACTGAATATCCTCATTTCCATCTGGACTTTCTACTGTCACATGGACTGCTCTCTATGAAACATCTCCTCCCCAACACACCTAATAAACAAGTACATGCAGTTTAGTAGTAATTTCACAGAAGTAGTATTATATATACACAGTCACACTCACTATGGCCCTGGCTAACTGGGAATCTAGAAACATCTACATCAACTAGACCACTGAGAACCCAGACAGTTTGGGTGGCCATACCAATTGTAACACACAACACTGTTCCATCACCTAAATAACCTAATTGGATACTGGGTCATTTTCGAATGCAGTTTATGTTTGTTTTTTCAACGTTCCTAGCCAAGAAGACTCTTAACATATTCTCAAGGGGTGACAAAAACAGGACAGTGACAGGAACAGGCCTGTTTATAGTCCCACTCCAACACAGAGGCAAGCACCTGGGTATGACATGTAGCTACCCACTCCCTTACACTCTACTGTCTGTTGTTTGTTCAGTCAGTTACAGCCTCCACTAATGAGCGGCATCTTGTTATTAATATACTCTTGTTACCGTCACCTCCCATTGACATATTGGACACAATAGTACACCTGACAATACTGCCAATTGTTACTTCCTGGTCTCTAGTCTGGGTCTCTCAGGTGCAACACAGCTTAATTAGCAGTGCAGTAGAATAGTAAGTAGAGTTGTTGTAAATGTGTTATTTGAAACACAATGTAATATTGGTAGTGACACATTCACTGATACACACCGCACTTCATCGTCGTACGGCAGTAATGCACTGTAAATCAGAGTTGAATTGTTTGTCTTGGCTCTACATTACATGATACAGTTGACATCCTCCACAAGTACCGTGTCCAGGAGGCCCCATCGGCATGACTACGAAAAACCGTTAACTGAATGAGGTACTCCGTTATTTTCATTTTCTGAGTGTGACAGTACTGTCATGGATGTAGCTCTTCTTTAGTAGCAAAGTGGTCAATGAGTGTCTCTAAATATGGTAAGTTCAGCTTGAACATTGGCGCTCTATCGTGCTTTGTCCATAGAGCAAGAGCCCACACGTGGGAGGAGTAGCGAACGTTCCCCGGGAAGGCATTCCAGAATTCCTCAGAAAAGACTTCCGTTCTGGAAAAGGACTTTGCTAAGTTGCTAGCTAACTAGTTTTAGAAAAATTATTTGGTAGATTTGCCGTTTAACTGGCTGAGATTCTTACATTCACACAAGAACAAATGTGTCATATTTGTGTTTGTGTTATTGGTTAATTACATAGAATTTTGGGCTGGCTATTTAATGTATTAACATTGTTGGAATACATAAGTATTTTTGCTTATGGAATAGCATGGCATTACTAAAATCAACTTAAGGTAAAATGTGATGTCTCCTTACACTTACCTTAAGTATGTTAGCTATCGGGCATACCCCCATGCCACAACAACTACTAGCCTGTCCGTCCTGAAATGTGCCATTATTGTAGGCATTAATACACATGGCGGTAGGCTACCTTGCTTTAACTGGCTTAAACAGATCGTAGCTTGCTAGCTACAGTATAACATTAGTGTGTCATTTTGAGTGTGATGGACAGCAGATAACTGTAGTGTCGGCCTTGGCGCCAAACTCAAGCCTCGCTACAAGACAGACTACATCTGCACACCAGTAGCAGAAATCAAACAAGGGCGCCATTGCAATATCCTACAAAGATAAGACTTCCTGATGCTGATGTTGGCGCAAATATTTCATTATGGAATCGAATACAAATGATGAATGCACATGTGTCGATGTTACGACACACCAGATAGGTCATTTGATCAAATCTGAAAAAGAGGTTCATAGATCTTTCTTAAACGTAGAGGAAGGCCCCAGAGCCCGGATAAGCCACCCAGGGCAAGCTTTGGCACACAGTGCCCATACTAGCTAGCTAGCTAGCTTCAGCACACGAGCAATATTGTTGAGCGAGCTTACCTTCGATTCACGTGAACCTTTGCAGTTTATTCCAGCTGTAGACTGCTTTTATCAAATTCCTGCCATGTACATATACTAGGGAACATTAAATACACAAATGTTCTGAATAATTTTGTTATATTCCACAGTGAATTTCTCAGAGCTGCAATCTCTCCCCCTTCACCACGGCACAACAGTCCTATTGTACCGCTCGTTCTGCTGGGTCCTAAACGCCGCCAACGCAAGTTGATCTTGAGCTAACTCAATTTGTACGCCGGCGTTCGCCTGTACTTGATACCGTTTACGACGTCTCCAAGACTCTACAGGTATACTAATTGGTACAGTTAAGGAATAAACTATCCCTACAATATTACATTGAATTAGTCCTTCCCAAGAACATGACCATGTATATTGATGAATTTCATTTTACATTTATTTCTACAGTCATGTACACTTTTTTTTTTTTTTACAAATAAAGAAGTACATTACCATCATTCATTTTCCAAATACAAGTGATTTGTTTCTTTTGTAGCAAAGCATAGATTGTAATGTTACAAATATTCCAATAAAAAACACCCCATGATGTACATAAAACAAGTTGAACATAAACCATCATCCATACTTGATAAGAGGAATCTAAAGTCTAAACCATTGTTGTGTTTAGACTACTTGCCACATAAAATCACCTTAGAATTTCCCATATGGATTGCATTGACATCAGGATTAGGGATAGGTTTAGCTCAGTGGTTAGAGATCAAGAGCTCACAGCTTCAAACCACTAGGTACAGTTTGTTGTTTAGGACTAGAGAGTCTGCTAAATGAATACATTATGATTATATATTTTTTTAACACATCCATTTGGGCAAACAATACCTTAAGAAATAAGAGAGAATTTACTTTCACTTGATTTTATATGATGAAATCATTTAAATGAGCCTTGCTTCCAATAAAAAATACATTTACAAGTTGAGTATAAAACAAACTACATTACAAAATAAAAACATGACATCTATAATAAAATTACACAGCTGTTTACCAAATAAATTACACCTTGTCATCAATGTGAACCAAAATCAGAGAAGGCATGTGAACTATTTATAAATCAGATTCTTTTGACCATCACCTTAATAGCATTTCTACACAGATCACGAAACCACTAATATCTAGTATACTGCTGAAAAACATACGGCTGAATACTTGAAGAAAAGAAACGGCATGATAGTTATCAAGGCTATCAAGCATCCACTACAAAAAGAGGTCATAAAGTAAAAGTCACAGAATTTCCCCTTTACAGATACATTCACATTATAGCAACAACAGGAATTTAAAATACATTCAATAAATATTCATAGTACTACAATTTTTACAGTGGCATACAGCAAAAAAATGTTTCGTTATTTAATAAATGGCATGGTATGTAGCTATTTTTGTTTTGTTTTCTAGACTATTCTGATTCTGAGGAACAAACCACTAGTGTAAGGATGGGTGTCACCCTACCTCTCATATGCTTAAGTCTGGAGTTGCTGGATGGAGTCTCAACTTGATGGCTTGTAATACACTGTTCAGTTTCCCATCTTCCTTTAAACCATAGGGGAATTAGTTGTGGTTGTCTGGACAATATTTAACACCCTACACTAGTAAAAACAAAATAAAAGCATTTATAACGAATTGCAAAATATAATCACAGTCCCATCTGCATGTCAGCAAAGTTGAAGAAATTGTCCACATCTCGACAAGAGGTGCTTTTGTTCTCTGACACAAAAACCTGTAAACATAAAAATACAAAAACCCACAACACAGGAAACGTTAGCAGGCCTCTATATTCATCTCATTTCCGCCCAAGGGATATAATACCAAAGTGGAATGATGCTGAGTCACAAAAATAACTAAAGAAGACTTTTACCTTTGTCCCACTGAACACTTCGCTGGCTATGTTCTTGCAGGCTTCTACAACCCCATCCCCATTCATCTCCAGTGCTACAACTGGACCTACGGAAGAAGAAAAAAAGAACCACAAACTTATGTGTGTTATCTTAACACAGTAAAAATGTATACTGGCAGCATATATATGTTCTTTCCTCCAGCCTTTCCACATGGCAGGATTACTATAAGACAACGAGAACGAAACAAAATAAAAAGGAACTAACCCTTGGTGATCCATTCAATGAGATCCTCAGCATTGCTCTGGAAAACTCTGTTCACATCCTCGGGCCGCATGGACACTTCCTTCGTCTGGACTAACACAAAGCCTTTTTGACTGGCCTATATTAAAAGAAGGAACATTTCAAATGCAATTGAGCGTGACAGAGAGTAGAAAAGCACAAGACAGCACATTAGCAACAACAGTATGACACAAATTCCATTCTGATGAGTATGATTCAGAGCAATGCATACTTTGATAGTAACACACGCATCAATAGAATGTTCTACTGAGCCAAAACTCACTGGAGAGAAACTCAGGCGTTGGGCCCCACAATGAACCCCCTCCCTCCCCTTCATTTTGTATCCACTCAATCACAACCAACCCTGAACAGTTAACTCTTGCATGCCTATCCAGGCCACTGTCATTTTAAACATGCAACAGGTTTTCGACACATATACAGATCTGTCTTGTCTGCTGAACTCTGAGGCCCGAAGTGCCTGGAGGTTTACAGCTTGAACAAGCTCAGCCAGTCTCGTCAACACGTTAACACAGGTCAACTGGCAACATAAACCACCAGAATGCATCTTGATAAAAGCATTTGTTATTATATATTTGTCTGTTTTTTGAAGACTTATGCTAAGACCCTCAGTTTTATCCTTTTTTTTCATGACAGAAAACAAAAGGGGTACTGGCACCCACTAGTAAATATATGCTACTGACATATCCATAGCAATATTAAGGTGTTTTTAGTGGATCATTTATTACATGGTTCTGCATTCTGCAGTGACACAGGGAAGTCATCATTTCCTCAAGTGGGAGTCTGTGTCATAGCACTTCGGACTCAAAGGGCATAATGGAAAATCTTTCTCAACAATCAAGATATAATTTTTTTTTTATCCTGGGGCAGGGTGTCATGCCAAATTTGTGCAATCATTAAGGAACTTAGCGCAAGTTTGTTCTCTTTACCTCATCAATGAGTTTCCTGGCATTCGCAGTTGTATAATCCCCTGCAAAGAAGACAAATAGGCAAGACTCGTCACTCTCTTTGCGCCTCCCTCCCTTGGTCATGGGCACGATGCTACGTGTGGCATCAGTAGAGATCCGAACGGATTTAAACTCTGACTCTGCGTCTGGTGCTGGCACGTGGTCCAGAACGACCACACCCTCCGACAGTAAGCTCCAGTTGGTTTCTCCAGACACAGGGGTGAAGTCGTGGATGTTGCTCCAGTTGTTGTTGAATATACTAAGCCCTGCGTCCTTGAAGTGGAAGGCCAGCTCTGGGTAGTAGTATTGGTAGCAGCCGAACTTCATGCCTGTGGATGACTCGATGATGGGCTGTGTGGCACAGCACAGAAACACCTCCATTTTCTTGCAGTCACGTGTACGAAACTGCTGGCATGCCACCACACACTTAATGTCTTTGCAGTCTCTGAAAAACACACTACCCTTCACTGGCCCCAGAACAATACGGCAGTTGATACAGTCGTCAATGGTGATTGTAGCGGAGTTGTCGAACACATAGATGTTGCAGTTCTCACAGTCTTGGATGACAAACTGCTGTCCTTTTAGTGTACCGGGCAAACGGCCTACAGTGGCATCCTTGATGCCTGTCAGCATGTAGTCCTTTGGATCAACCTGCAGCAAGACAGAGAACAGGCCCTTTAAATAAGACACTGTAATTATGTATGATGTTTATGATAGACTTATTAGACGTCACCATTTTGTGTTTCTTCTTTCCTTCTTCCATGTTAACAGCGTCATTGTCAGGAATCACTGTCTTGCTGATTATCAATTATTTGAACCAGATTTTCAAATGCTCTCTCCCATGCTGCGCTTTCAAGTATAGTAATCACAAGTCAGCAAACATGTAGTTTGCGATGTGCTGGATAATAAACATTGCAATATTTCTTGTATTAACAATCCCTTATAGCATTTGGCCAACTGACAAGCAAACTTGTTACGTGTCGTGTTCTGACTTTAAGCCGATAATGAGCTCTACATCCACCCATAGAGCTAGCAAAGCAAGTACAATAGTACACTAGCTTGTTACAACATTATAACCACATTGGCGGACAGTATTAGGGTGGTTACTGTCCTGCCAGGCATTGACAAACACGAATATTTTCGATGGCCATCAAATCACTTTATCCAGACAGTGTTCACGTTAACTCGCACGTTACTCGAATACAGTACAGGCAGCACAATTTAGCAATCGGGCATGCAAAACAGTTCATCTATACCCTGTCACTGACCTGTCTACTTTAAGCATTGGTGACTTAACTTTTCAAGAAGTCATTCGGTACCAGTAGCTAGTTAACGCGTTAGCTCAGCTAATAAGTCAGGGTAAAAGCAACACTACTGTACGTACAGTAATGTGACCTGAAATTACACAGGACTTCACTAGTGTAGCTCGCTAACTAATCAGCGTATAAGGTCGTAACAATTAGCAAATTTGAGCGAATCAGTTCAAGAGTGCAATCCTTGTACTCTTTCTCCATACCTTTTCACGCTTGTCCCAACTGTATTGCTTGGGCGCCTCCTCTGTGTTATTACTGCTGCTGACATTGGTAAGAATGTTGTTGCTAGTCTCCACCGTCGTCGTCGGTGTAGTAAGCTCCGCTTTATCAGGTGATTTCCTTCTGGATTTTTTTGAAAAGAAACAGCCCATTTTGCTCTGCAAGTTGTGACCAGTTAAACTGAAACGTATTTTATCGTTAACCCTCAAATACTGTGAAATTATAACAAAACGTGCAGGTATCTGGTTGACTACGTGTGACCACAATCTCCGTTACAAGATAATCACGCAGTTGCTCAAAGCTTCCCGTTTCTTTGCCGTGTCTCACAACCAATCAATACATTGCAATTCGTTACTTAGTAACAGCGAATCATGGACGAGGTTGAAACAACGACACGAACAAATCAGACGAGCCTATATAGGAGGTGGCCTGTGAAGGTGGGGCACTATGTGCCGAAACCATGAATAAAATTAACTAGTGTTGAAAAGTAAAAACATTATTAACTCAGTTGTGGAGAAATGAATGTGCATCTTTAACATTGTTCGTGGCATCTCCTAACATCATTAGGCCAACTACAGCATTGTGCTCTGAATCGTTTTAGCCAATGAAGGCCTACATTAGGCTACTTTAAAAAAATATATAGTACTCTAACTCAATACCAAAATATCATGTGGGCCTATGTCAAACGTGACAGTGTGATTCTTAGCTAAACTACATATGCAACTGTCAGCCCAACACCTATTTTAGGCTATTTATAACGACAGATATATAAGGGATATATCAATCCCCTAAAAAGGAAATATGACAGGTCAGATAGATCCAGTTTCTGTTTCAATTTGATCAATAGGCAGATGGGTCTTCATTCAAACATTGGACATTTCAATCCATCTCTTCATACGCGATATTGACTGAACAGGACCAATTTGTAGGCTATATCTAACATAGCCTACCAAATTTCCATTTTAATAAGCGATCACTCACGTCCAACTACAAGCGGAATTAACACACATTGCACAACCACTTGCATGAAGTTAGTTTAGTATCAAGCATCATCGGCCAACTTTGTAGGTTGAACACTGGATGGCGCTCCTACCACCCATCACCATGCCAACCCCTCACTTGGCGGCTTTTCTGTAAACAAATGTTCACAAATTCGCAACTCGGTTCCAGATCACATGGTTTATGATTGATGGATTCGTTTGCGAACAATAGCATGGATAATACAAAACGACAGTAAATGCAATACAGAAAATATAGAGTAGGCTAATATAGCCTAAATGATCATTAGATCAGACCCTCATCATCTTGATAATACTTATTGGTTTGAAAAAAATGGAGTGGAAAATTAAAATTCGATTGTCAGACTCACTTTCAAATGCCTTGTAGCCTACTGACCCGCAGCTCCATCTAGTTTAGCTGCTAGACTAGGCTATCTGTGTTTGATATATGAACCAAATACTTAGGGTTGTCCTTAATTACAGCTATAGGCGGTGTGTTAGTCTTGGTATGTCTATAGCTAGCCTAGTTAAAAAGGGGGAGAATACCAACATTTGAGAGAATAAAGAACAAATTCCTGTTTGGTGACCTGACGTGACATTTCAGAACAAGTGACTGATGAGTAATGGTAGCCTACTGCACTTTAGAATGTTGGGTTAGCTTTTACAAACAGACTGAAAGAGAACGCCAAGAAAACAATGTGCGGTCGTTCAATTTCCTTTCCAGAGGGGCACTACAACTTCTGGCTGAAACGAATCCTCACAAAGGCGCAGTGTGTCTTTAAAAGGTTGAACTACGGAGAGTACAATTTCTCTGCTCTAATTTGTTTTCCTAGTCATCAACCTTGCGCAGTACCACTGAATAGGCGGTTCACTATCAGCATCTTGCACCATGGACGCGGACAGAAACCCAAAGCTGTGGAGATTCCTAATATTAGACAAAAAGATGACGTTTCCCATTTTATTGTTGCTGATACAGAGGGCCTCCAAAATAGACGCACAGGACAGTGGCATGGAAGAACTTGCAACTGAGAAAGAGGCTGAAGAAAGTCATCGACAGGACAGCGTTAATTTATTGACATTCATTTTACTGCTGACCTTAACGATTCTTACCATATGGCTATTCAAACACAGAAGAGTTCGCTTTCTTCACGAAACCGGGTTGGCAATGATATATGGTGAGATTACCAGCTAAGCTACTGGGAACGACGCACTTTCATTTTATTCGTCCACGTAGCCTATGATTGATGTTGTATACGACTGTCATTAGCCTATAGGCTTGTTGATATTTAGTTCAAACAACGTTGTGTTTAGGCTACTTAGTACATTGCAGTGGGTAGCATATTTTATGTGGAATGATGGTACGTTCATCTATTAGGTATGAGGGTTCGCATGTTTTGGACGACGGCGTAAGTCCACAGAAGTAGCCTTCGCTGCGTGCGACGAGTAGCCTAGTTAACATTGTGATAGGAAACAACCTCGACAACGGACGCGTCAGCTGCTGGACAGTTAATGCACAAAATATAATGTGCTTTAAACCGACGAAAATATGTCAAAGCAACAGTAAGCTATAGGCCTACGTGGAAATTTGGTTCAATCTCCGTGTAGCCGGAAAAGAACTGGCTGTTCTGAAGCACCAAATCGTGCGCCACTACAGTTTCTGGAACGTGCTACCTTATATCTCAAGATGTGGCAGCACATTTCTGCATCCGAAAATGCTGTGTTATTATAACACATGTTGAACATTCTCGGTGTTACGACTACCTGTATCCCCTTTCTCATCTTCTGACAATTTCTTTCTAAGAAAACATTACAGTACACGCTGTTTACACAAAGTCACGGATCAGTTTACCCTACTCGCGATAGTGGCGCAATTCTACTATGCAAGCATCACCTGACCATGGCATGAGGTCACTCACTCAATTTTTCTTTGATTCCACAGTTCCCCCTCAGCATCCCTCAAGATTATGTCCATGAAAAAACTGTCGTGGACCGCGTTCCGCTGTTGTATGTGTCTAGATCTAAGTTACATAGGTACTAACTGTTCACTCAAAAGATTGCAATGGGACATTTCTGCAGCTTATTGTGCAATTCACAATAACTCGTTTTAATACTTGCAATATCGCCACGTTTGTGCTCTGTACAACAATGATTCGCAGCCACCCCTTATCTTACTGGCCCAGTTCAACTGTTTTACTGTCACCATTCATTAACCTGAGTATTCTTATGGCGGAGTTATGTGTAGTTTTACATTTACAATTAGTCATTTAGCAGACGCTCTTATCCAGAGCGACTTACAGTAAATACAGGGACATTCCCCCCGAGGCAAGTAGGGTAAAGTGCCTTTCCCAGGGACACAACGTCATGTTTGCACGGCCGGGAATCGAACCAGCAACCTTCTGATTGGTAGCCTGATTCCCTAACCGCTCAGCCATCTGACCGCCCAACCAGTTTTAAACTGCTTCCTTCAGTAGTTGTGGTGTTGAATAGAAGCACAAACGTATGGCAGCCCAGATGTTTTAAGCACACCTAGTAAAGATCTTACAGGAGTGTGCACTTTTTCCTTGCTTCATTTTCATGTTGCAGATTTTTGTTTTAGGCTGTTGGTTAGCTAGGTGTGAAGGTGCTTTCCTAGCAAAAAGTACCTGCTATTTGTTCCTCAATCAAATCTTAGACATCCTTATTTAAAGTGAGCTGTAGTGTCCTTGATTGCCTTGTTAGTAATGACATCCAAGTCATCTCCTTTCAGAGGTGTGTCGTCATTCTCTTTGGCTATACTTACAATTGGGATTTTAAATTACTAGGCCCACTATGTTAACCCACAATCAGATTCAGTGTGCTCATTGTGTCATTTTAGTCTATAGGCTATTTTGAAGGAGCGGCATGAAGTAGATGGCATAGCATGTAGGCATGGGAGGACTATTAATCTCCTGTGTTGAGGGTAAGCAGGGTTCTGGAGGTGCCATCTAACTGAATTAAACAAGGAGGGAAGTGTTCTATAGCTCAAACGAATACTGAATACTGGTTGTGGTGATGAGAATAAACATTTTGGGTGTAAAAACATGGCAAGACAAAGAAACTGGGGGCTCCTTCTGACATCTTGACCCAGCTGCAGAGCCAACGCTGGGGACGTCGTTAGACCCTTTTTTACTGGGGCATGTGCCCCAGTATAAATCTGCTGTGCCCCAGTAAAATCTAAAGTTTGAGTTTTAACAATGTACTTTATTAGTCAGTGCATTCATTTAGATTATAATCCCGGAAAAAATAAACGCAGTATCGCAATCAACGCTTGTGAAATCAAAGCAGTTTAACCGAAAACACAAACCGATGCCCGCAGAATTCCATGTCAGCGTTCTCTTCTGAGCTTGCCAATTATCCACTGCAGCACGCACACAGAAGTCCAGGTGTTGGACTCGGCACACAAGTCAGAATTTAGGTAGTTTCTAAATGATGGGCCTACCGATCATAATTTATTTTTGCACGCTCGCATTAACTACTGATGTCCCTGCCAACGCAGATATCAAACTTGGGTCCCTGAACTGTTGTATGGTGGGTTAAGCAAGGGGAGTTTCTATAGCCAAGTAGTGCATTGTGCGCAGCAAGCTTGGAAGAAAAAAAAGGGATATGAATAGGGGCCTTTGCCCCAGTAGAGCTTTATGTCTAACATCACCCCTGGCTCTGAGCATCATTTAGTCATTTAGCAGACGCTCTTATCCAGAGCGACTTGCACCAACTTTTATTACTTGGCAAGACAAGACTTTCACAGGCTTATATCCTGATCAACTCTCTTCTCTCCTTTCTTCTTCTCTCCTCGCTCCTCCTCCTCCTTTTCTCTTCTCCTCAGGTTTGTTGGTGGGTGTGATTCTGCGTTACGGCATTCCCGCCACCAGCTACCACAACAAGACCCCGCCCAGCTGTATCCTGAAGGAAGGGCCAGTCAGCACCCTGCTGCTCAACGTCAGCGGCAAGTTCTTTGAGTACACCTTCAAAGGGGAGATCAACTCCCGGGAGATCCACAACGTGGAGCAGAATGATATGCTGCGCAAGGTAAATACGGTGGCAGCATTTCAGTTCCTTGTTGTCCTCTTTCCACTTCTTTCAATGTGGGCAGTAGAAAGGGTCTGCCTCGTATCCTGCTCCCCTTTTTCCACACTCCCGAGAGCGCTTCATTGTGCCTGTGAAAGGCTCATTGATTTCCTTCACTTATATGAAATGCGCTTTATGAACATCGGTAGGTTGATTGATTGATTAATTGATTGAGGGCATGTGGTCCAGTCAGAGGGGGTCTCATCCAGGAAGACAATAGAGAAGCTCAGCTGGAACTCAGTTCCAACCCTCCATGCCAGATCCCACTATACCACTAACTATATAATCATCATTAAGCATCTGTTCTAGGGTGCAAAGTAGCATAGAGAGTTTCCAGTTACAGGGCTTTTGTTGTCAGCGGTTTATGTTTAACTGTAAAACGATATAACTAACTTTAATTTAATTCTACAGGTGACCTTTGACCCTGAAGTATTCTTCAATATACTGCTACCTCCCATAATATTTCATGCTGGATATAGTCTAAAAAAGGTATGTCAAATTAACACATTTTTCTTCAATGCTGTGGTGAAGTTTATGCCTATCGATTGACTTGTCTAAACCGTCTCATCTTCACTCACTTATTATTTAGGTTGCAGTAACAGGATATTTATGACAAGAGATTTACCAGCATCACACTCCATAGCAGTCTTTGTCTTATGTGTAGCACATGAGTCGTCCAGCTGGCTAACTCTCCCCGCCACAACCAGCTGTCTCATTGGACAGCCATTGCCTTCAAAAGCTCTCATTGGCTATCAAAGCTTAGGTCGTTGGCTGAAAGTGAATACTGTAGGTTTTTAGGGAGGCAATGCAGACCACACAATTTTCACTGCTTCCTCTCCAAGGTTAACGTATTAAACAGGAAATACCATGCTAACATAGCCATCTTGCAGTTTTACATTTATACCTACAAACGGGAGTCTCACTAATTGTGATATATGCTTGTCTGGTGCAATCGGTAATTTAAATATTTCCTTGAGTATCCGTTTAAAATAAATCCTCAATGCTGTATCTATCGACACCCATAGCTGTCCTTAATCATGTGACCCCTCCAAGCTGTAGTATACATGTTTAAGCATGTTTGTTGACTTCAGTGCCCTTACTGTGGTTATGGCAGTGTGACCTCTACGGAGGGGCTTAGTGAGGGCATTACTAAAGCTCTTTATATCACAGTAACGAAAAGCACAGTATGTCACGGAGCAACACAAGGTGAACATGAACTGTACCCCGTAAGATAAGCTTCGTTTGTAGTGTTCACTTTTAAGTATGGATGGGCACACACGTGTAGGGCAATATGAGCTTTTCACATCGGAAAACACTTGTGTTTAGGAGGCAACGATGCCAACGATGAATTCCAAAGATGTCACGTGACAATGGCCTGTTTGCTGAGTCTGAAATGTCTTCAGGAAATGGGATTGTAGGGAAGGGTGGTGGTTGTGGTGGTGGGGGCCGTCTTGTCAAGGGAAAACAATCCACAGTACATTTAATCGGTAGCAGATGCTTGACTTTACTAGTGTAATAGTGGGATTTCAACCTAAACACTTAAAGCTGCCTTGTAGTTGTGCATGACAAAACTTATTGTCTGCATTCTTTTGAGGGAACAGTTAGTACCTATGTAACTTATACAAACGGATTGTAGTTCTATTTTTGTATTCTGAGATGTAGACAATGTGTGGGTGTAGAGGAGGAGGAGAATTAGGTTATGGGGGATGGGGATGGTAGATGTTCTCTAGTTGACCAGGGTCACTTCTCGTTTGTGCTCTCACACTTCCTGTTTGAGGGGGCTGTGCTCAGTGCCTGTTTAAATGGGATTTCACTCTGGTCCTCTGTGGCACACTGAATATGGAAGTTCCCGCCCAACTGCCATGGTGGTGTCTGGTCACAATCTGCAGCTGCCTGACTTCTGGATTCATATTATGGGTCTGATTTCTGGTTTGCGTCTTCATCTCTCCGTCCTGACCCGAGAGCAGGAATGCACAGTTCTAACGTTACGAAATCACCGGCGGACGAGTCGGATTGAATGTTGAATAATGAATACGTTCTTCTTGTTATTGATCCTCTTACCCCCGGCTCAGCTCCTTCCAGGAGGACCTGCCACAGAGAGGGGCTGGAGGAGGGACGCTTTCGTGGCAGCCAGTCATCAGTATCAGCTAACATGAGTCATAGTTTATTTTACAGCTAACCATACTCCCTTGGGGCTGTGTGTGGGTGGGTGGAAGAGTGTGTGTTTACCCATGTTTATGAGGGAAAGGGTCGGCCATCTATGACTGAACGGGACCCAGTGGACCCCTGTCTAGCTCCCTGTTGATAACGGAAAGGTTGCTTGTGTTGCGAGGGAGATGGCAGCGCGCTCCTCACCGGAGGCAGTTCCGTCTGACAGTCCGGGAGGATTAACCGGGCGCTTTACCTCCCCAGCCCTTCCTGTATTTCACCAACAATAACTGCGGCCGTGTTTAGCTGTTATTCTGGTTGATCCAGCTCGCTGGTCTCGATGCTAATGAGCTGCTCCTAGTTCACAAAAGCCCTTTCATGTAGCTGGTATTGGATGCGTTTTGGTTCTGTTTAGGTGTTTTCTGCATGGAGTCCTTTATTCATGTGCTGATCATGTAATTAGGGCTCCCTGCTTGTCAACGACGAGACACTGGTCTCAATGGAAATCACTGTGAACAAAAGGAAAAGTCGAAGATGTATTGAATCAGTGGCGCTGTTTGCTGATGACTGTTTGCTTCCCAATCTCTCCTATATACTGTTAAATCACATGAACGTCACATGACCGTCACATTGTTTGTCCTCTTTCAGAGACATTTCTTCAGGAACCTGGGCTCTATAATAGCATACGCCTTCCTGGGCACTGCCACTTCCTGTTTTGTCATCGGGTGAGTTAGTATTCATAGCCGTTTGGTTAATGCAGCTGTACCTCTATAAATAATCAATTTATTAAACTGTATTATTTTTGACTGCGCATATAACATCTGACCTTACTGTACTTGTTGCCTTGACAACATTCTGTCATTGACTTGTTGGCAATCCGACCCTGCAGGAACTTGATGTATGGGGTGGTCAAACTCATGCAGTTTGCAGGACAACTCACAGATAAGTTCTACTATACTGACTGCCTCTTCTTTGGTGCCATCATCTCAGCAACAGACCCAGGTACTCGTCCCACATACTACACCATACTACACCTCACCATGCCACACCATACTACACCTCACCATGCCACACCCTACTACACCATACTACACCTCACCATGCCACACCCTACTACACCATACTACACCTCACCATGCCACACCATACTACACCATGCCACACCATACTACACCATACTTCACCATACTACACCTCACCATGCCACACCCTACTACACCATACTACACCTCACCATACTACACCTCACCATGCCACACCCTACTACACCATACTACACCTCACCATGCCACACCATACTACACCATACTTCACCACACATCACCATACTACACCATACTTCGCCACACCATACTACACCTCACCATGCCACACCATACTTCACCATACTACACCTCACCATGCCACACCCTACTACACCATACTTCACCACACATCACCATACTACACCATACTTCGCCACACCATACCATTCCATACTATACCATAGTTCACCACACATCACCATGCTACACCATACTATACCATATTACACCATACTACACCACACCTCACCATGCCACACCATACTACACTATACCTCCCACCTACTAATGACAAGAAGCAATTGAAATGTCCACACCAATAATCAGCGACAGAGCAGGGGTTGTGTTAGCATGTTGGACTTGTGATGATTATGATGCCCTGTGACGCACTAATGGTCAGCGTGTGCGTGATTGCAGTGACCGTCCTGGCCATCTTTAACGAGCTCCATGCGGATGTGGATCTCTACGCCCTGCTGTTTGGAGAGAGCGTCATGAACGATGCCGTGGCCATCGTCCTCTCCTCGTAAGTCCCGGCCAAACCACGTCCAGGGATAAGCCTTTTTGGTTTTTTTTGGCCCAGACAGGTGTCTGTCTGTGGGCAAGGCTCCGAGACCTTCTCCTTGTCTCCTTGAGCGGTTGAAATACCACGTCGAGGTGACAGACAGAGCCTGCGTCAGTAACTAATTCATCAGTGTTTGAGAAGTTGTCCTCCGCCTCCCCCTGCTGGACACATCTATAAAGTGCCGGAAATTTCTTTTTGCTGTGATGTCCAATAACAGTAAAAAAAAAAGAATACGGTTCCCAGGCAAAAGCTCCTTGGAAAATCATGGGAAGATATAGGTAAATGTTGTTTCTAAGTTTATAAGCATCTGTTTTATATTCATCTCGTCTTCTTCAGGTCCATCGTCGCCTACCAGCCTAGCGGAGCCAACACGCACACGTTCGACGCTGCAGCTTTCTTCAAGTCCGTGGGGGTTTTCCTGGGAATCTTCAGCGGCTCGTTCGCCATGGGAGCCGTCATCGGCGTGGTCACTGCCCTCATATCCTTCCATGAAAGACGACCGGTCCCATCTGTGGTGACGTCTCTAAGGCTCTGTTTAAGTCCTTGGTGTGTGTGTGTGTGTGTGTTGGGGGGGGGTCCAGGAGGAGGAACATGAGGTGGGGGGTGGTCCGCAGAACGGGTGCGTTCCTTTAACTGTCTTCCCCACGTCACCAAGTTCACCAAGCTGCACTGCTTCCCCCTGCTGGAGACAGCCCTCTTCTTCCTCATGTCCTGGAGCACCTTCCTACTGGCTGAGGCCTGCGGGTTCACAGGTGAGGGGTCAGGGGGTCAGTGTAGAGGGGGGTGAGGATCCAGATTTAAAGAGCCAGTCCGAGTATGACGGATACATTAAATGTTTTCAGTGGTAGTCGTAGTCAGGGAACTTTCCTCAGTTCTGAGTCGTGGGAGTTAGTGAAGCAGGGATGTTAATGGGCCCACAGGGTGTCCTAAGCTGAATAACTGGCAAACGCATAGCTGAGGAAAATAACGTGAAAGAATAAGCAGATTAAACGCCATAATCCTTTGTTTGCGCGCAGGTATTTGTGCGTGTGTGTGTGTAATCTCCTAAACATCGTAACGACGGGCCAATGAAACGTCCTCTGTTCTGGCCTGACCTGTGCTGTTCCTCAGGGGTGGTGGCCGTGCTGTTCTGTGGGATCACCCAGGCTCACTACACCTACAACAACCTGTCAGAGGAGTCCACCAAGAGGACCAAGCAGGTGAGAGGGAGGAGTTGGACTGGAGGGAGGGAGAGGAGGAGGAGGAGGGAGGGAGGCAGGGAGGGAGAGGAGGGAGAGGAGGGAGCAGTAGGTTGTTCTCTAGTGCCCTCTACTGGACCCTCCCAACTCTTTTTCTTTTATCGCTGTTGTGTCATGACGGCTTTAAAAGAGTACCTGTGTTCTCGTGCCAGATGGCCAATTGATCATCCAGCTGTGACCTTAATCAGGGCTGCACCAGGGTCGTCTTGTCCCTGCAGTGACGGGAGGCCCAGAGAGGGGGCGCTGACGAGATGTTAATTAGCTGCAGGCCGCATTAGACTGTTGTCTTAGGAGGTTTTGTAATAGACTTGAGGAGACGTTAGAATATGTCAGGGCAGACTTCACTGAAGGTTAGAACTGTCAAAATGGATTAGCGCTGCATAGTTATGCGTGTGTGAAGGAGAGAGCAATGTGAGTACCATGTGTAATTCTGGTTCTCCACGCCTGGTCACATTGACAGTCACGGGGGGGGGGGGGGGGGGGGGGGCTGGGGCTGTAGGAAAGATCTTCTCTCCCTCCCTCCTCGCAGCCCCCCCACCCCGCCTCCCCTCCATGTGTCTGGGCTGACTGTGCTGCTGTGGAGTGGGGGGAGATTAGTGTTCACGGCTCTGGAGTCGTCGCAGCTGTGGAGCCTGCATCTCCAGCAGACTCTCAAATGATCTCTGCTCCTAAAGGAACACGCATAAGGATTCTGTCTCTGGGAACAGGTCCTCAGGTCTTACTGGAGCCATGAGAGATGGCAGGGGAGCGACAAAGTATTCGCCACCCTTGGGTGTAACTTGAATGAACGTCTGTCTGTAGAAGCCCCTGTGGTTTAATTCCTACTGGTCAGAACCCCTTTAAACGTTTTGCGGAATGACAATTGGACGTGATGTTGGGTGTTTGTAATTGACACTCGTATTCTTTTGTTTGTCTCTTCTCTTCAGCTGTTCGAGGTGCTGCACTTCCTTGCAGAGAACTTCATCTTCTCCTACATGGGGCTGGCTCTGTTCACCTTCCAGAACCACATCTTCAGCCCCATCTTCATCCTCGGGGCGTTTGTATCCTTTCACTGAACTGCAGGGCTCCTTTAACCCAACACAGAGCTGCACCACTGCCCGCTAAGAGACAAACTGTGTCCCCAATCACTTCATTTTTAACTTTGGGTGATACAGAAGCTGTCCTTTTTATAAGGTATTTCTACTGTTGTATGTAGTATGGAACAGTACACTAAATAGCTTGGAAGTATGAGTGTTAGGATGCAGCCAGTCTCTCATCTTAGTTAAAGTTACTCTGCTGCATTTGTGTGTGCTGCATTCACACAAGCTCCACACAGGTCGCTCGTGTGTTGGTGACCAGGCCTGTAATCTGCCGGTCCAGCCCACTGTCCTAACCCCGTCCCACCCTCATAACCACCTCATAGCCTTGCTCGATATAGCTCTTAAGCCTGCGTCCCTCTAAGTCCTCCGGGGTTGCTGACTCCAGTCAGGTTCACCCTCTGTCTGAGCCAGCGCAGATAAACAAGACTCCTGTCAGACTTCTGGCACGGCCCTGTGACGTTTCAGGCTCACGTCCGCCATCTTGTTCATCTTCCATTGTTGATTTTGAGGGGGTGTGGCCTGGACGGGAAAGGTCCCCTTTTTTTAAACTGGCTGGTTTAATTACAAACACACGGAATACGACCTGTTGCTTCCTTTGACTTCCCTGTCAGTTCGCCATCTTTATAGGGAGGGCCTTCAACATCTACCCATTGTCCTTCCTGCTCAACCTGGGCCGCAGACAGAAGATCAGCGGAAACTTCCAGCACATGATGATGTTTGCAGGTGTGTCAAGGCTGCACGTGTTACTACTGTGACTGTTTTATGTTTCCGATAGCTCAGGACTCACCAAGCAGGAGTCAGCGGAATAAGCTTGCAAACCGGGGTATAGTGAAGGAAGTTACAGCTTAATAGTTAGAGCTCAGCTTAAGTTCAAAGCCACCCCCTGTGATGGATGTGGCTTTGGATAAATGAATATATTATCAGTATTATCTGGGATAGGTGTATTATCTGGGATGGGTGTATTATCTGGGATGGGTGTATTATCTGGGATGGGTGTATTATCTGGGATGGGTGTATTATCTGGGATGGGGGTATTATCTGGGATGGGGGTATTCAGGCAATGGCTGTGTTGTGCTCCCTGCAGGGCTGCGAGGGGCGATGGCGTTTGCCCTGGCCATCCGGGACACGGCCACCTACGCCCGGCAGATGATGTTCACCACCACGCTGCTCATCGTGTTCTTCACCGTCTGGGTGTTCGGAGGCGGGACCACCCCCATGCTGTCCTGGCTACACATCAGGTCTGCCTCTCTCTGTCTCGCTCGCTCGCTGTCTCTCGCTGTCTGTCCCTCTGGATCTCTACATCTCTGTGTCCATGGTAACGGCTCGCAAATGCCTTCGTTCAGCAGTCACGCCACCGTTCTCTGCTCGCGACGTCAGTTGACGGTTTTGTCCAGAAGAGGGTGCTAGAGATCCCCCCCCCCACTGCCTCTCTCCCTCTGTCACCATGATAACCGTGGGAACCCCCCCATGCTCCACCCCCCCCGCCCGCCCGCCCTAGCCCCGAACCCGCTGTAGCCCCGCGGCTCAAGATGACGATGGTTGACCTGTCCCACGTCAGACAGTCCCCCTAACTGACCCCAGTGTCGGCAGTGTCCCAGGAGCCTGTTGAACGGCCGTAACATCAGCTGCTTCTGCTGCGCCTGCTTCACAACCACGTCTCTGGCCCGGAGAAGCTTGCTGCTGTTCCTCTGTGGTCCATCTACCCCAGACCAGGGGGCCTAGCAGGCTAGCAGGCCCCCTGCCAGACCTGCTATTTGATCAAAATAAAGAGGATTATGGGTGGTAATGTGGCTCAGAACGGCTCAGTCTAACATGGAGAGATGCTGGTTGCTGCTGTTTTGGGAGGATTTTACTAGACCTCCACTCAGACAGACAGCCTGGCCAGACACTCGTCACCATGGTGACCAGGGGGGCAGCCTGAGAATTCCAGGGAGGGTGTGGAACCCAGACTGTGGCGCGATAGTTGAATCCTGGGTTCAGACGAGGGTATCTGGACAGGTCGTCTTGAGAGACGTGGTTCGCCCGGCTATCGGGGGCTGTGTGGAGGAGCAGCCAATCGTGGAGGAGGATTGGAGGAGCAGCCAATCGTGGAGGAGGATAGGAGGAGCTGCTGCTCTCTGTTACCGGGCTTTGTTTGACAGGGTCTTCAAAACGGGGGCTTCTGCCTCTTGTCAAACAGCCTGGTGGTGCTGATGACTGTGGCCAAGACAGGGAAATCTCCTCTGTTAGTGTAGCCTAAGACAGCCTAGCCTATGCTAGGCTGGCTTAGGTTACCATAGTCTAGGCTACAGTACACTAGGTCACCAAGCTTTATGAACCATAGAGCCGATTATCCCTTACTTGGGCCATAAACTCAATCTCTGGGTTTTAATATTTGATAGGGATTCATGTGGCCTAAATTACTGTGTATGCTTGTGGCGGGAAAACACCCTCATACTTAAACCCTTCCGCACATAACGTTTGTTATGATTCGGCAAATAACTGGCTTCCAGAATTGTGTGTGAGAAGTAGACAGTCTCTCTGTTTGTGTTTGTGTTATTACGTCCTGCTGAAACTCGGGGTGTTATTAGACCCCCCAGGGTCTAAACGTCTGTTGTTTGTCTCTGGCAGACAGAAGGATCAGTATCTGTTCCCCAAACATCGTCTTGTATGAACCTGGAGACGGGTGCCAATTAATGCCCTTTTGGAGCTTGAGTGATTATTGCTCTCTGGATAATCCTCTGGCTGGCCAGTCTCAGACCTACAGAAGGTGTCATCTGCCGTCGGGGGGTGCGTAACCTTTGACCCTGCTGCAGCCTCGCCCCCCCACTCAGCCCCTCCGGAGAGCGTCTGGTTGTAAAACGGCAGGCTGTGTGTGTGTGTGTGCAGACCTGGCCTGATGCGTGTTTGTGACGTTGCATGTGTGTGACTGATGACTGACCCCTTCCCCCCCCCCCCAGGGCACACTGCTCTCCTCTGTGGAGCCTCACGGAACGTGTCGAAACATGTCCTTAAACCCTGATCTCTCTGAGCCCACTGAACCCGCAGGTGAATGATCAAACTCTGAATTCGACTTTGTACAATTAATAGTCCACCTCTGGTTTGGAAACCCTCCAGTCTGACTGTCCACGAGAGGGGGGGGCTTAGCAGGTCAGGAGGAGGAAGAGGTGGACCGCAGATCCCAGGGTCGCAGGTTCAGATCCCAGCGCAGACTGTATGTCACTTTGGATAAACTTCTTGGTTACAGCATTTGACCTCATCACAAGATTGCTTGTTCAAATCCCCCCCGCCCCCCCTAGCCAGTACGTTTCTTTGGAGAAAGGGGTCCGTTAAATAAATGACAGTTATGCAGGTGTCTGTAAGGGTGTTCTTGGTTGCTAAGCCCTGATGAGCCCGCCGCGTCCTGTTTCTGCCTTGGCAGGGTTGGGGAACGCACCCAGGAAGAGGACCCGGAGCACCAGCGTAAACAGTGGCAGTATGTCAGGTGACGTGTGGGAGGATGGTCCCCCCCCCCCCCCCTCGCTGTGCGTGCCCCACTTCACTGTGTGTGCCCCTCTCTCTCACTGTCTCTCCTCACGTTGCAGCCTTCTGCTCTGGTCTCTGGTGTCAGCACTGCAAGCTTGGCCTCAGCACCTGTCTGTAACTGGGAGTGTGTGGAAACACGCTCAGTATTTGTAACGCTTTCATTTGACTTTTGATTTGCCTAGTAAGTGTCATGGCATTCATTGTGTATTGCAGTAGGTCCGTTGGAAATTCAATACCAGTATTTGACAGTATGCAAATACCAAACGACTGAGTTATAGCTATGATGGTGATGAGCACGATCTAGACTGAGTGATGCTTTGCTATAGCCACCCATGTAGGCTACAGGTCATTACTAGCCCCTTTGTTATTTAGTGACCTGATGCTAGTGAGCATATTACATTTTTCATCACAGGCTCGTGTGATATTGATTTCGTCATTTGGCATTTTTTTTGTGAGCTAACTATCGCAGGTCGAAGTTAACCTAAAATGTTTAAATTTTGTTATCTAGCTAATGACGGTATCATAGTTTGTTAGGCAAATGTTTTTGTTTTTTTGCCAGACACGCAAATTAATTACATATAGCTGTGGTTATAGTTAATATACCACAGAGGTTAAAATGACTCCAGCAGACAGGGGCCCTAGTCTCAGCACAGGTAGAGGTGCAGGTGGATGTGTTTATGTGGCTGTGGGCTCTGCTAGCTAGCTTGCTAGTGTTCTGGGCATTTCACATGCTGTTCCTTGCCTGCTTGGGAATCACTGTGGAGAATGGGTGTGACAGTGACTGTCTACTTCTCCCTGGGCTGTCCCTCTTGGGTTTCACACTGCAGTGTCTGGGAGACATCATATTCTCTGGGGTGATGTGTGTGTGTGTGTGTGTGTGTGTGTGTGTGCGGGTGTTAATGAGTGGATGTTTGTGTGAGTTACATAGTGTGAGTGTGGCTGTGTGCGGGTGTTAGTGAGTGGATGTTTGTGTGAGTTACATAGTGTGTGTGTTTTAGGAAGCAATAAACTGCCTAAAGGTAAGTAGAGGAGTTCAACTCTTATTTCATCAATAAACTTGTGTGTGTGTGTGTGTGTGTGTGTACCCATGAACAGAGTCAGGCCCATCAGGAGGAAGTCTGTACTTGAGTCTTATCCTCCACCAGACCCAAACGGGCTCTTCCTGGTTCCTCCTGAAACCCCCATGTTCTTTACACTTTGTTGTACCAGGGCCTCTGACCTTCAGAACACCCCCTGATGTTCCTCCAGACAGCTCTGTGCCTGCCTTCCTCCCCTCCCTGCCTGCCTGTGTGTGTGTGTGTGGAGGTCAGCTCGTCTGTGTTGGAGAGCTGCCACTCCTCCCACAGCCCCTCCTTCCCCGCAGGGCCGCTAAGACAGTTGCACACCAGGACTTTAGCCCCACAGTCTAACGACTGACCTCAGACATCAGGAAACGCGAAACAACGTTGTTTACTTTTCCATCACCGAGGGGTGGGGGGGGGGGGGGGTGGGGGGGGGGGGGAGGAGGAGGAGGAGGAGTTAACAAGGCAGTGCTGTGTTTCAAGAAAGTCTCCGAGGTGTCGAGAGTAGTCATTGTGTTGGGGTTCTGTCATGAGGTGCATGCATGTGCTGCGGCAGATCCCTAACGTGAAGAGATGGGCAACCCAAGCATGTCAAACGGGATCAGATAGCACACCGCCATGTGCTTTCAATTACAGGCACGAAAAGTGACCACGCCCTCGCATCCCCTGGCTGGCCTCCGACCGCACGGACTGGACTTTGTCTTGGCCTAGTTTCAGCTTCCCTCCAAATGAACCACCTCCACTCCAACAAAAGAGCCTCTGTGTTTAAAAAAAAAAAGGAAAAAGAAACGGTGGTAACCTTGCCTTCCACGATGGCTTGTGATCATTTTAAGCCACCTACTAGAATAAGACACCGTTGTGAAATGACAGAAAGACCGAAAGTGCTCATTTGGACGTGAGGATGAAACCGAAGAATAATCCCAAATCTAATCCTGAGTCTCTGCTCTCTTTCAGTGATGTTTTATTGTGGCCTGTGTGGGCTGATTCTTACAGAGGAATCCATTTTTACTTATCATTTTTTCATACAAACCACACAGATACTCACCCACCTGTCCTCTCTCTCTCTGTGCAGGGTGGGAGTGGACCCAGACCAGGACTTGCAGCAATGCGGAGACAACTTCCTGGTCCTCCAAGGGGTGAGTCCAGATGTTTCATCCTCATCTGCCCGTGATGAAGACGTGCACAAATCCACCGCAATCCCCCTAATCGCTCAGAAACATGAAAAGGCAGGGTTGCAACAGTGGTGAAAACCCTGTCAATAACCTTCCGGTTTGTGATGACTGTGGGTCTGTGTCAAAGGATTCAGGAAGGAAGCAGGTGTTTGACTGGTGTCTGAATGACATTCTCTATAGAAGACAAAGAGCAGGCTCATGCAGAAGCACATTCACAGGGGGGGGGGGGGGAAGAAAGCAAGACAAATGTATAAGTTACAGGGCATTTCTGCTTGATTTGGAAGAGGGGAGGACATGCAAGAAAGCGCTGGACTTGAACCCCTGCAGCAAGACATTTGCTAGACATACTTAACTGGTGTCCCTGAGTACAATCTTTTGAGAGTTTGAACTGCCTTGGTCACATAAACAGATATACAGTTACAAAACGTGAATTATTAAGTACCTGCTATGCATCCCACATTCTTAACACACAGCTCTCTAAACAGAGAGACGTGAAGATCATTGTGTCTAGCCAAACAGATGAATAATTCACATCCCTAACCAACTAACTGTCCAAAACTTCATGGTGTCATGTTTTTATACCCCCCCCCCCAACACGTGTGTGTGTGTGTGTGTAACTCGACCTTATGCACGGATGCTATGGGAGCACATTTTCCAGGCCTCTCATAAAACCAAAAATGCTCACCCTCAGCAGTAATAACACTGTACAGTGTGTGTGTGGTCTGCTACCCCAGCCCTTGGTGACATTCCCGTGCCATGTGCCTCCTGGCAGCTGAGTATTGACAAGTGGCTGAGAGCGGAGGCTGCAGACTAGACATGCCACTGGAGGGGGGAGGGGTAGAGCCGGGGAGGGGGAGGGGGGGAGCAAGGTGGGGAGGGAGGTGGGTAGAACAGGGGTGGGGGGTGGTGAGTAGAGCTGGGATGGGGAGGGTGGGGTGATGGGGGAGCTGGACTGGGCAGGGTTAGAGGACTGTGGGCTGGACTCGGATAGGACGGGAGGGGGTTGAGATGGTCAGGGGAGTGTTTGCCACCATGCAGTCAGAGAGAAATGTAATTACTCATACTGGTGTGTTTACCTGCACTGGCTTAGCACTCACCATCCAGCCCCGCTCCCACACCTCCCCCACCCCCCTCTCCCCTTGCTGAGTACATTTCCACCGGGGGGGGAGGTGGGGTGTAAACCACCACGGGTGGTCTCGTCGTGGCATCCGAGTGTCATTGTGCTGCGAAAACATCCAATCGAAACCAAGTGTGGACTGTTGCCGTGGCTTCTGCGAGCCTCCTGCCGTGTTCGCTAATGTGCTGCTGACGGGAGGACAGATGTTCGGGGGAGAGACGAGGGTCTTCAGGACTAGGGAGTGTGACGTGTGTGTGTCCCTGTGTTTCCCCCCCAGGACGGGTCCCAGGTGGAGGGTCAGAGCAAGACCAGGCAGGAGAGCGCCTGGTTCTTCAGGCTGTGGTATACCTTCGATCACAAGTATCCTTTCTTTTGTTTTCAAAAGATATATCATAATGATGTTTAATAGGGCATTTCTGCTTTAACGGGACATACGCAATGAAGAGAGATGCAGGAAATGAAAGAGGGGAGGACCTGCAGGAAAGGGGCCGGGGGCAGGATTCGAACCCAGGCACCTGCGGTAAGGCCGTGGTAGTGTAGGTGCACTTGATCGGTGAGCCACATGTATCCCTTTCATACAGTCATATGGCGGTGAACTGTGGAGAGGGGCCCGATGTGTTGCTAGTCAGACACAGGAAGCACGCAGGGTACCAATCTGCTTGGGTGTGTTGTGTTTCATTAGAGGCTCATGCGAAGGGGCCTGGGTGTGGAGAGCAATGAGGGCTGTACTTGAGAGACAGATGCAGAAAATAACAGACCTAAGGGAAAGCCGCCCCCCAGTCCCTCCCTCCTCCCTCCACACTAGAACAATGGCCCTGCCAGGTGTTTAATCGGCTAGCACGTCTTCAGGAAGACTTGATTGCGTTTCCATGGGGTCTCTCTATGGTGACACGAGCCAGACGGGCACAGCCAAGTGGAGTGGGCAGGGCCTGTTATTAGGAGGTTTGGGAAGTCTTGGGGAAGGTGTCCCCCCCCCACACACACACACACACACACACACTGGTGTCCAACACATGTTGGCCGGAGGTGATAAGGGTCTTTTACAGAGTATATTGACTGAGGGTCTTAAACACTCCTGGGGGAACATGCAGGCCTCTGGGAAGCCTGCTAATCCTCTCCCTGCCGTGTCATGCTAAAAGGTAATGGAAAGGGTTACCAAGCCCATTAGTCCCCGCAGAATGCTGGGGCAGGGGGACATCTCAGGATGCCGACTCAGGTTCATAGGGTTTCTCGAGCTTATGTGCGGCTGATTCTCAGTAGCTTGGATTCCCATGACGGCTCAGGCTAACGGTCTGGTATCGGTTCTCTCATGAAGCCGCTGCCGCTGAATGGCCCTGGTTGGCAGGTGTTTGTTTCCTTAGCGACTGCCCCAGCTACTTGAAGCCCATCCTGACTCACAGCGGCCCCCCCCTCACCACCACCCTGCCAGTCTGCTGTGGTCCACTGGCACGCTGCCTAACTAGCCCTCAGGCCTATGAGGTGAGTACTGTACACACACACTCACTCTTTTGTTTTTTTGTTCTGAAAGTCTGATGATGGCTGTGGTCTGGCCTGTGGAACCTGGTGTGAAACTAGAAGCTACTTTGTCAGCATCTTTCGCCTCACACGGCACATGACTTTTAGAATCGTGTCTTCTGTTATCTGATAAGGCAGAAGTAGTAGATCTTTATCCCTGACTATCGAGAGTGGAACTGGAGGTTCTCATTTAACTGGTCGCCTTCAGACAACGCATAGAAGTGGGGAGATTTCATGACCTATTTTTGTACACTTTAGCCCAGATTCCACATTTGTGATGGCTGTTTCCTCTGTAGTCTTTCAGTAGAGTGGTGGTGGTGTTTTGAATGCCTGCAAGCCAAACAAAAGCATGAAGGCTTTTAGAAGTTGAGGAGAGAAGAAAAAAAAGTAAAAGGTTTTTACACTTAGTCTCTACAAAAGGCCTATTCAACGCTACCTCAATGGTGATCTGTTTTGTTCTCCAATATTTCAGACACGGATAAGAGCCATTCACTTGAATGGTCACACTTGGATTGACTTTGGAAAATTCCCCTGTTCCTTTAGTTTCCAACACATATCACATTGGGTTGATTCCACTTGTCACACAATTGGCCATTATGGATTTATTTTTAACCGGTTCTCTAAATAGCTTACATCCCACAGAAAACGTTCTTGTGCCGGTTACTCACACACTGGGGTCCCAAAGTGTAACATTTCTCAATCATGTCTTTGTACACGTTTGTTCTTCATGTTGAATTTATTTCCCTACTTTCATCCTTTCTCTTATTTTCTTGTGCTTTCTCTTTGTATCTCTCTCTCTCTCTCCCCCATCTTTATATACGAGCCAGCATGGATTTCATACATGAATTCAGTTTATTGTTAAGATGTTCGCAACAGTCCACTGGTTTCTGTTGACGAGAGAAAGACAGAATAGGAGGATTAAATGAAAGTCTTTGTCCTCTTGTTATCCAAGGACTGGAGCGACACTAGTGTGTGCTGGGGTGCACGGCCATTTTGAAGGGTGGAGTGATACTGGGGAGTGATGAGGTCTATTGTCGAAACCTGCTCTTTGGGTTCTAGAACCTTCTTCCTCCACTAGCTATTTAGCGCATTTGTTTCCTAGCACAAGCTCTAAAAATAGATGAGTAAATGTTACAAAGAATAGAGGCAGACTAAAACTACTTCTGCTTTGTTTCCATTTCAGAAAACCCCAGACTTCTCTATCGATCTTTCACAGCCCAGTGGATCTAGTTAGAATTTTCCTTTCGTGTGGCGTTTTTCTTTTTGGTACTCTTTCCCCAGCAGCTATATGTTGTGGCAGAGTGGTTACATAATGCTGATTACTTAGTTGGATCCCTCTCATCAGAGTAATCCCTGTTTTGACCGTCAGTGAACCCACCATGTGCCGCAAGCCAACACTCTGGGGTTAGCAGGGGAACCGCAGGGGTCTGCACTGTCTCATTTGATTCCCAGGCCTATCCAATCAGAGCTGTGGAAACTCCTGTTATGGTTGAGAAAGTATTGACCCCCCCCCCCCCCCCACCCTCCCCTTCGAAATCCAGTCGGCGTGTCCATAGATTGAGTTTTTGCTACAGCCCAGTACACAGACATTCCACCTCCGCCCAGGGGGATGGAGTTGATTGGCTGCGTTCAGGGGGGGGTCCGATCTGACGCGCGCCTGTTGTGTCATCTCCTCTGCGTCAGTGCCGTATGCAGAACTAAGCGGGTGTTTCCTGTCTTTCGTCTGTACGTATGACTCCACAGTGTCCCTCATAAACCTTTTGTTCTGTTTTTTTGTGAGTGCGTGTGCGCGCCTGCGAGTGTGTGTGTCTT